>NW_021143674.1:0-21763 GCF_004193775.1 Glycine soja
AGCAGTTAATGCAGTTGAATCCGATAGGCCCACAGGTCCAAACCTTTAAGAGATTGTGCAACCCCTAGGAGGTTTATCTTTGAGGCCTACAAAAGGGAGGTGTAATTCCCATAGTGGTGTAAGAGGATTCCTGTCTGCTACATTCCGGCGAGATGCATGACATGGAGAACGTGTTTGGAAGTGGAGGAATTGTTACAGCGGATGATAGACCAAGGTCGACTAGAAGTCGGCATTGAAGGAAAAGAAGAGCAGCATATATGCATGCAATCTACGGAGGGGGAGCGGTGTTGCGAAGCCCAAACCCTTGGTGATATACTTCACTAAAAGTGCAGCCTCGCAAAAGCCCGGGTACCCCTTAATGGCCAAACCTGTTCCTTTCCCGTACCAAAATAGTCACGCGGTCCCGTGGAGATATACACCTCCGGGGAAGAAGGAAGAAGAAGTCACTGACGTCAGCTCGCTGTCAGCTAAAGTAACAATATCACGGGGCTGAGCGGTGTGACCCGTAGTGGGTCGTGTGTTCGCACCTCCGGACCTACCAGTCCAACCCGCCGACGTCAAAGGAAAAGGAAAAGTGGTGGAGGAACAAGATGGCGAAGCACCCCACGCTTCGAATAAAGATATGCCAGCAAAGGGGCCCCCAGAGAAAAGGGATGGTAGAAAGGAGGTGTCGCTAGAGGAAGCCAGCGAGTTCCTTCGGATAATTCAGCAGAGCGAATTCAAGGTTATCGAACAGCTCAACAAAACCCCGGCCAGGGTCTCGCTGCTAGAGTTACTTATGAGCTCCGAGCCTCATCGGGCTCTGCTAGTAAAAGTGCTGAACGAGGCTCACGTGGCCCAAGATATTTCGGTAGAAGGCTTCGGAGGGCTGGTCAACAATATCACTGCCAACAACTATCTTGCCTTCGCCGAAGAAGAAATCCCCGCCGAGGGGAGAGGGCATAATAAGGCTTTACACGTATCAGTCAAGTGTATGGACCATATCGTGGCCAAGGTACTCATCGATAATGGTTCCAGTTTAAACGTGATGCCTAAGAGCACTTTGGACAAGTTACCATTCAATGCTTCCCATTTAAAACCAAGTTCAATGGTGGTTCGGGCCTTCGACGGCACTCGTCGAGAGGTTAGGGGAGAGATCGATCTCCCTGTACAGATAGGCCCTCACACCTGCCAAGTCACTTTCCAGATAATGGACATTAACCCACCCTACAGTTGCCTGTTGGGGCGCCCGTGGATCCACTCAGTGGGTGTTGTGCCTTCTACACTCCACCAAAAGCTGAAATTCGTAGTGGAGGGGCACTTGGTCATCGTGTCAGGCGAGGAAGATATCTTGGTAAGCTGCCCATCCTCCATGCCTTATGTGGAAGCCGCAGAAGAATCGTTAGAAACCGCTTTCCAGTCTTTTGAGGTGGTCAGCATTTCCTCCGTGGACTCCCTCTTTGGGCAACCTTGTCTGTCCGAGGCGGCGGTAATGATGGCCCGAGTTATGTTGGGGAACGGTTATGAACTCGGGATGGGTTTAGGCAAAGACAATGGCGGCATAACTAGTCTGATAAAAACCCAAGGGAATCGTGGGAAGTATGGTTTAGGCTATAAGCCCACTCAGGCGGACATGAAAAGAAGCATCGCGGGAAGGAAGAACAGTGGTCAGAGCTCGCGTTGGAAACAAGAAAGTGAAGGAAACCCGCCCTGCCACATAAGTAGAAGCTTTATAAGTGCGGGTCTGGGAGACGAAGGTCAAGTGGTCGCGATATGTGAAGATGATGTTCCAAGTACCTTGGATTTGGTCCGACCATGCCCTCCTGATTTCCAGCTGGGAAATTGGCGGGTGGAGGAACGCCCCGGCATTTACGCAACAAGCATAATGTAAACCTTTACGGTTTTAAAAGCTCTATAGTTGGGCCTAGGCTTTAGAGTTTTCATTTTGTTAAGGCTTTGTGTCTTTTGTCTTTGAATTTATAATACAAGGATCTTTCTTCATCTGTTCCTGGTCTCTACCCATTCTCATTCATTTGCATGTTTACTTCTTTTTCTGAAACGGCAGATTCGATGACGAGTCCCCCGAAGGTACTAATACCTGGGACCCGTCTATCAACTTCGAGCAAGAAATGAACCAAACGGAAGATGAAGGAGATGAGGAGGTGGGACTTCCTTCGGAACTAGAAAGAATGGTTGCCCATGAGGACCAAGAAATGGGGCCTCATCAAGAAGAAACAGAGCTAGTAGACTTAGGAATTGGCAGTGGAAAGAGGGAAGTAAAGATAGGTACAGGCATTACCGCACCTATCCGTGAAGAATTAATAACCTTGCTAAAAGACTACCAAGACATCTTTGCTTGGTCATACCAAGATATGCCCGGTTTGAGTTCTGACATTGTGCAGCACCGATTGCCTCTAAATCCCGGGTGTTCCCCAGTAAAACAGAAATTGAGGAGGATGAAGCCCGAAACGTCCTTGAAGATAAAAGAAGAAGTGAAGAAGCAGTTTGACGCTGGATTTCTGGCCGTCGCTCGGTATCCAGAATGGGTTGCCAACATCGTACCAGTTCCTAAAAAAGGTGGGAAAGTACGAATGTGTGTAGATTACCGGGACCTGAATCGGGCCAGTCCCAAGGACAATTTTCCGTTACCACACATCGATATCCTCGTAGATAACACGGCCAATTTCGCTTTATTTTCCTTCATGGATGGTTTCTCTGGTTACAATCAGATAAAGATGGCGCCCGAGGATATGGAAAAGACTACTTTCGTCACCCTGTGGGGAACGTTCTGTTACAAGGTGATGTCCTTTGGACTCAAGAATGCCGGGGCAACTTATCAACGGGCCATGGTAGCTTTGTTCCATGATATGATGCATCAAGAGATCGAGGTCTACGTGGACGACATAATTGCTAAATCTAAATCTGAGGAAGAACACCTTGTCAACCTGCGGAAGTTGTTCGAGAGGCTTAAGAAATATCAATTAAGGTTGAACCCCGCTAAGTGTACCTTTGGGGTCAAATCAGGGAAATTGCTTGGTTTCGTTGTAAGCCAGAAAGGGATAGAGGTAGACCCCGAAAAAGTGAAGGCTATCCTTGAGATGCCAGAACCCCGTACAGAGAGGCAAGTCCGAGGTTTCCTAGGGCGCTTGAATTATATTGCCAGATTCATATCGCAGCTCACCGCCATTTGTGAGCCGTTGTTTAAACTCTTGCGCAAAAACCAAACTGATCGGTGGAATGAGGATTGCCAAGAGGCTTTTGGAAGGATCAAAAAGTGCCTAATGAATCCTCCCGTGCTTATGCCACCAGTACCTGGAAGGCCTCTCATTTTGTACATGACAATCTTGGACGAGTCAATGGGGTGTATGCTGGGGCAACATGACGAATCCGGGAAAAAGGAGCGCGCTGTTTACTACCTAAGTAAGAAGTTCACGACCTGTGAGATGAATTACTCCTTGCTCGAAAGAACGTGTTGTGCTTTAGTATGGGCGTCCCATCGCTTAAGGCAGTACATGCTGAGCCATACTACCTGGTTGATATCCAAAATGGACCCGGTTAAGTACATCTTTGAAAAGCCAGCTCTCACAGGACGAATCGCCCGGTGGCAAGTCTTGCTATCTGAGTTTGATATAGTCTACGTCACCCAAAAGGCGATAAAAGGAAGCGCTTTGGCAGATTATTTGGCTCAACAGCCTCTTAACGACTACCAGCCCATGCATCCGGAATTCCCGGATGAGGACATCATGGCCTTGTTCGAGGAAAGGTTGGACGAAGATCGGGACAAATGGACTGTATGGTTTGACGGAGCGTCAAACATTCTAGGTCATGGCGTTGGGGCAGTGTTGATCTCTCCGGACAATCAATGTGTACCTTTCACAGCCAGGCTAGGATTCGACTGCACCAACAACATGGCCGAATATGAAGCATGTGCCCTAGCCGTCCAGGCAGCAATTGACTCCGATGTCAAACTACTCAAGGTGTACGGCGACTCAGCGTTGGTAATCCATCAGCTGAGAGGAGAATGGGAAACTAGAGATCCCAAGCTGATACCCTACAAAGCCTACATCAAGGAGTTGGCTGAGACTTTCGATGAGATCTCCTTCCATCATGTTCCCCGCGAGGAGAATCAAATGGCGGATGCACTTGCTACGTTGGCATCTATGTTCCAGCTAACACCGCACGGGGACCTACCCTACATTGAATTTCAGTGTCGTGGCAAACCCGCACATTGTTGCCAAGTGGAAGAGGAACGGGACGGAAAGCCCTGGTATTACGACATCAAGCGATATGTCGAAAGCAAAGAATACCCGCCAGAGATTGCCGACAACGATAAAAGGACATTGAGGAGGTTGGCAGCCAGTTTCTTCATGAGCGGAGGCACACTGTATAAGAGAAATCACGACATGACACTCCTGCGATGTGTGGATGCCAAGGAGGCAAACCACATGATCGAGGAAGTCCATGAGGGCTCGTTTGGAACGCACGCCAACGGGCATGCTATGGCCAGGAAGATCTTAAGAGCAGGTTATTACTGGCTTACCATGGAAAGTGATTGTTGTGTCCATGTGAGGAAGTGCCACAAATGTCAAGCATTCGCAGATAATGTCAATGCCCCACCACATCCTCTGAATGTCATGACCGCCCCTTGGCCTTTCTCCATGTGGGGAATAGATGTCATCGGGGCCATTGAGCCCAAGGCCTCGAATGGTCATCGCTTCATCCTCGTAGCAATAGATTATTTCACCAAGTGGGTCGAGGCGGCTTCATATACCAATGTTACGAGGAATGTGGTGGTCAGGTTCATTAAGAAAGAGATCATCTGCCGATATGGTTTGCCAAGGAAGATTATCACGGACAACGGCACCAACCTGAATAATAAGATGATGGCAGAAATGTGCGAGGAGTTTAAAATCCAGCATCACAATTCCACGCCCTACCGGCCAAAGATGAATGGAGCAGTGGAAGCGGCCAATAAGAATATCAAAAAGATTATCCAAAAGATGACCGTGTCATACAAGGATTGGCACGAGATGCTCCCATTCGCGTTACACGGTTACCGGACTTCAGTGCGAACGTCAACTGGGGCAACGCCGTTCTCATTAGTATATGGGATGGAGGCGGTGTTACCGTTTGAGGTAGAAGTCCCGTCATTAAGGATCTTGGCAGAATCCGGGTTAAAGGAATCAGAGTGGGCTCAAACACGCTACGATCAGCTCAACCTCATTGAGGGTAAGCGCTTAACGGCCATGAGTCATGGGCGCTTATACCAGCAAAGAATGAAGAGTGCATTCGACAAGAAAGTACGCTTACGCAAGTTCCATGAGGGAGACCTTGTGCTAAAGAAAATGTCCCATGCTGTCAAGGACCATCGAGGGAAATGGGCCCCGAACTACGAAGGGCCTTTTGTCGTGAAGAGGGCTTTTTCCGGAGGAGCTTTGGTGCTTACCAACATGGATGGCGAAGAGCTACCTTCACCCGTGAACTCTGATGTCGTCAAACAATATTATGCTTAGAAGCTGGGGCAATT
The DNA here is from genome assembly GCF_004193775.1 of Glycine soja. Classification (NCBI taxonomy): domain Eukaryota; kingdom Viridiplantae; phylum Streptophyta; class Magnoliopsida; order Fabales; family Fabaceae; genus Glycine; species Glycine soja. The sequence continues at coordinate 5,507 of NW_021143674.1, forward strand.
AAGGATGTCGCTGCAGGTTCTTTATCTTCGTGCGTTTTCTAGATCTCCCCCCGGGGATTTCCGGTCCGTTGTATCTCTTGTTACGATCTTTCAAAGAAATGAACATAGATTTGAGGCTTTTAGTCCTCACGTTAGTTTCACACCTTGCGTTAATTTGTGATCGCCTGAGCCCTTCCGCTCAGTTCATGGGATCCCCCAAGCGCTTAATTAGAATCGAGCCTGAACCAACTTTCCCTAAATTTTCTGCGTTTGAAAACATTCATGCATACGCATACGCATACGCATGTATATTGTTGTGGTAAAACAGGGGCAGGATCACCTTGGGCTACCTTCTGGAGTGAAGACAAAACATGAATGGCAGAAACCAGTCAAGGTAGGGTAATGATGCGGCCAAGATGGGCCATACCTGGTTGTTTATTACTTGCAGGTACTTAAGGATGAACGCAAGCGGGGATGGGGTCACGACCGACCGATCGTTGCTCTTCTCTGTGCGAAACAAACAGGGAATGTCGCTGCAAGGCAGCTCCGTATCCTTTGTATTTTGCAGCTTTCTTTTACTATTTGTTTGTTTTAAAAAGGAAAAGGGTAATAATAAAATAAGTAATCAACGCCTAATTCTAACCTAAGTAAGTTCAAGTTAGGCAAAATGCTAATCCATGAGAAGGGAGGGGACATGGTTAATGTTCCCCTCAAAAAAAAAAAAAAAAAAAAAAAAAAAAAAAAAAAATGCAGGTTAGCTCGCCTGGGCGAGCTAGGCTCGCCTGGGCGAGCCACCCCTGCACCAAATTATAAAAATGACGAAAGGGAGGGCGTTTTTACGTTCAAAAACTTCTTTTCCCCCCTTTCAAAAGCCATACCCACGGGATTGATGAATTTGCAGCCCTAGGGTCATCCTTTTTCGCATTTTTTGATTCCGTTTTGCGCTTTTGTTCATCACCAACAAGAATGGCCCCGAGGAAGCTTGCCTCAAAGAGGTCCAGGAAGGACAAGGCGGCCGAAGGAACTAGTTCCGCTCCGGAGTACGACAGTCACCGCTTTAGGAGCGCTGTACACCAGCAGCGCTTCGAAGCCATCAAGGGATGGTCGTTTCTCCGGGAGCGACGCGTCCAGCTCAGGGACGACGAGTATACTGATTTTCAGGAGGAAATAGGGCGCCGGCGGTGGGCACCACTGGTTACTCCTATGGCCAAGTTTGATCCAGAAATAGTCCTTGAGTTTTATGCCAATGCTTGGCCAACAGAGGAGGGCGTGCGTGACATGAGGTCCTGGGTTAGGGGTCAGTGGATCCCGTTCGATGCCGACGCTATCAGCCAGCTCCTGGGATATCCGATGGTGTTGGAAGAGGGCCAGGAATGCGAGTATGGCCAGAGGAGGAACCGGTCTGATGGGTTCGATGAGGAGGCCATCGCCCGACTGCTATGTATACCGGGGCAGGATTTTGCCCGGACCGCTGCAGGGAGGCGAGTGCGAATCATGCGCACCAACATGACCACCCTGACCCAGATATGGATGACGTTGCTCCTCAGCAACATCCTGCCCACCGATCATAATTCCGACCTCCCCATGCCTAAGTGCCAGCTGGTGTACGCCATCCTGACACGGATGAGCATCCATGTGGCTCAGTTGATCGCTGATGCCATCTATATTTTTGCAGGTATGGCGCCCACTAGGCACCCTTTGGACCCAGATAAGTCCAACAGGGCTCTGGGATTCCCCGCACTGATCACAGGACTCTGCCAGTCGTTCGGAGTCCCCGTTGCACCTACCAAGGTGATTCGGCCGCCCATCACCCGGGCTTTTATTGAGAAGTACTGTACCCAGAGACAGGCTCAGGGTGATGCTCCACAGGCCGCAGGCGCGCCACCACCACCTCATCAGGCTGGCCAGGCTGGGGCATTTGACATAGAGCAGTATTTACGGCATTTGGTTCGCCAGCAGGCGGCCAACCACCGAGCACATGTACGGACCCATGATTGTCTGTACCAGATGAGCCTTAGCATGCAGAGCCAGGGCTTCGCTCCTTTTTCATGCCCTACTCCAGACCAGTTCAGGGCAGAGGTTGCTTGGCCCGGAGATTGGCCCGAGGCCCAAGCAGGAGAGGCACCCCCAGAAGCTCCCGGCGATGGAGAAGAAGCCCACGAGGATGAGGAGATGGCTGATTTGCTTGACTTCTTGGGAGGGAGTGGAGACACGTGACTGGGAGATCCCCAGATTCATGTTTTCTTTCATATTTCTTTTGTCATTTTTATTCTATGTTATTGTTTTGACTTGAGAGACTAACGTTTGTTTTTGTTGTTTCGATTGTCATTTTGTACAGTGCATACATTTTTGTTTAGATTGTTGCGTTAGTATTTATATATCACTACTATCAATGATGTCTGAAATTCTGGAACCGTGTAGAGTTCTTCGCTTAGGAAAATCGTCCAAAAGTATATATGTAAAATAAACAAAAAAATCATGATAAAAATAAAAATAGAAAAGGAAAGAAAATGAAATAGAAAAGGAAAGAAAATGAAATAGAAAAGGAAAGAAAGTGAAATAGAAAAGAAAAGAAAGTGAAAAGAAAAAGAGAGCAAATAAGAAAAAAGCAAATAAGGAAAAAGGTGGAAAAAAAAAAAAAAGAAAATAAGTTGTTAAGCTGAAAAACCAACATGCTTTTGAAAAGAGACGATTTCCAACTTTTCTTTGAAAAAGTTCATTGATCATAACCAATTTTTGGAAAATGTGTCTACACCTGAAGGGTGAATGCTGTGAAATTTCCCCGGATGCCCGAAATGGACTCGGATGAATGCACAAATTGATAAAAGAACATATTTTGGAAACATTGGGTTGATTAAAATAGAGGAAATGAATCCTGAGCCCTAGCATCACATGACCATAAAAATTTGACATTTGAGTGTCCGCATAGATGCATGCATGACCAGTTTTGCATAAAGTTTCCAAATCATCATTTTTGCATTTGTGTCATGGAAATAATGTGGGGCATCCCTTTTATCCTTGAGCCAAACCAAACCCCGACATGTATCATGTCTAGCCATTCTACAAACCTTGAGCCAAAATCCTGACTCACCATAAACCTTGACCTAGGGTGAGAATGTCAATCCTTACCCTCAGAAGCAAAAAAGAAAAGAAGGAAAATTTCCAATCAAAGAGAAAGCAAAAAAGAAAAGAAAGGAAATTCCCAATCAAAGAGTGGGAGAAAGCAAAAAGAAAAGAAAGAAAATTCCCAATCAAAGAATGGGAGAAAGTAAAAAAAAAAAAAAAGAAAAAGAAGAAGAAGAAGAAGGAAAGAAAGCCCCTGATCGGGGATCGAAGAAAAAACAGAAGAAATATGCAGAGAGGTCTTTGGACCAGACAATATCTGAACAATACAGAATTGTCACCAAATGAACAAAAAGGAAGGAAAGGAAACCACGACCTAAAATGGTCTCCCCCCTTTAATTACCAACCAAAATTCCGTGCGCTAGCGACCCTTTTTTCTCGCCCCGCACTAAACAAAAAAAACAGAAAAAGAAAAGCCAGGAAAATCAAAAGCCAAAAACACACAAAAACCGAAAGAAGAAACCACCAAAAGAACCCATTCCCAAGGGAAGCCCTATTGATCCATGATCACGCATGTAATTTTTGATTTGATAGGAAATAATTTGCAAAGTCAAGTCATGACATATCTATGGTTCGGAATTAGGATGAAACACTTACCTGTGCGAAATTGATACACTTTGAGTGGATTTCTTCTATTTTTGTCGAACCCAGTGTTTCCTCTAAATGGTCATTTAGAAACGAAATGCTAACATCCAAAATCTCATTTATGGTTATGGGAGATTTCATCAGCAGACACTCCTTCCCCGGTAGACGCATTGTTTTTCACTCAAAAAAGCATATGCTGCTCTAAATCAGTTGGAATATTTGTCTCTTTGCTAAAGCATGTTTGCATTTTAGTGGAGAAAACAACGAGACTTTTTCAAGTCTCACAAGTTATCCAGAACTACGTAGGTCTGAGTTCCTCATTGGAGGATACGTAGGAGCAAGAGCCTCGCTTTTGTCGACCACACCGCCTTTTGTCGCCATAACTCAAGAGCTGGTAGCCCGCGGAGACACCTTACGGTTATCCGCACCTCGTCATTCAGTGACCCCAAGTGTGATTGATGAGCAGAGGCCAATGTGGTCATCTGGCCTTTTCCGGAGATGTCAGCATTTTCCGATGGAGACTTTTCAAGTCTCACAAGTTATCCAGAACTACGTAGGTCTGAGTTCCTCATTGGAGGATACGTAGGAGCAAGAGCTTTGCTTTTGTCGGCCGCCCCATAATCTTTGTCATACTGACCCTGAGGTCATGTGACGCACACCCCTTTTGTCATCCAGAGGCGGCGGGCCCGATGACAAGCAGAGACCAAGTTTGGTCATTCTGCACCCATGATACGCGGAGATACCTTATGGTTATTCGCACCCTTTTGTCATCCAGAGGCGGCGGGCCCGATGACAAGCAGAGACCAAGTTTGGTCATTCTGCACCCATGATACGCGGAGATACCTTACGGTTATCCGCACCCCTTTGCCATTCAGACACAGTCGTGTCCGATGGCACGCAGAGACCAAGTTTGGTCATTCTGCACCCATGATACGCGGAGAGACCTTACGGTTATCCGCACCCCTTTGCCATTCAGACACAGTCGTGTCCGATGGCACGCAGAGACCAAGTTTGGTCATTCTGCACCCATGATACGCGGAGATACCTTACGGTTATCCGCACCCCTTTGCCATTCAGACACAGTCGTGTCCGATGGCACGCAGAGACCAAGTTTGGTCATTCTGCACCCATGATACGCGGAGATACCTTATGGTTATTCGCACCCTTTTGTCATCCAGAGGCGGCGGGCCCGATGACAAGCAGAGACCAAGTTTGGTCATTCTGCACCCATGATACGCGGAGATACCTTATGGTTATTCGCACCCTTTTGTCATCCAGAGGCGGCGGGCCCGATGACAAGCAGAGACCAAGTTTGGTCATTCTGCACCCATGATACGCGGAGATACCTTATGGTTATTCGCACCCTTTTGTCATCCAGAGGCGGCGGGCCCGATGACAAGCAAAGACCAAGTTTGGTCATTCTGCACCCATGATACGCGGAGATACCTTATGGTTATTCGCACCCTTTTGTCATCCAGAGGCGGCGGGCCCGATGACAAGCAGAGACCAAGTTTGGTCATTCTGCACCCATGATATGCGGAGATACCTTATGGTTATTCGCACCCTTTTGTCATCCAGAGGCGGCGGGCCCGATGACAAGCAGAGACCAAGTTTGGTCATTCTGCACCCATGATACGCGGAGATACCTTATGGTTATTCGCACCCTTTTGTCATCCAGAGGCGGCGGGCCCGATGACAAGCAGAGACCAAGTTTGGTCATTTTGCACCCATGATACGCGGAGATACCTTATGGTTATTCGCACCCATTCTTTTGCTATCTGTAAGACAGAACGCTTGATAGCATGCAGAGGCTGACACAGTCTTCTGCACCTTTTGTTCCTCCGGGAACAACAAAGTCATTTACATGTGGAAATTTCATGGTCACCCGCGACTCTCGTCAGCCGAGAGGAGCGAAATTAGTGTCATACACTGATTTTCGTCCGGGGACCTTTGCTTGATGACATGCGACCATTCTTTGGTCCTTGTGAGGTGCTTGGCACCCATCATTAGGCAATTTGTGAAATTATGGGAACAACAAGTCATTTGCATGTGGAGATTTTATGGTCACCTGCGACTCTCGCCAAATCGAGAGGAACGAAATTAGTGTCTTATCTTTACTTTCCTTTTATCTCCAATAAAAGACAAGTAAAGAGGGGCAACTGTCATACCCTAATTTCGTCCGGGGACCTTTGCTCGATGACGTGCGACCATTCTTTGGTCCTCGTGAGGTGCTTGGCACCCATCATTAGGCAATTTGTGAAATTCCAGGACATGCCGAAAAACCAAAAAAATATTGATGCACAATCCGTAAGTTTCCGTGACACACCGGAAATCAAATGGAAGCATCGTTGCATAATTAAGTGAGGTTCCGTAACATTCCGTAAGTCAAAAAGGGGATGATTATGTAATCCGCAAGGTTCCGTAACATTACGGAAAGAAAACAAGTATCGTTACGAAATTCGTAAGTTTCCGTAACTTTACGAAAAAAGAATCACCAAAAAACAGCAGAGGGGGGTGTACTTAGTAAAAATGGGGGTGCAAATAGCACCCAGGCCCATTTGGGCCCTCCAGAAGATTCCTCTAGAAGGCGGTTGCTTCTGGAGGAAGCAACCCTGCTCGCCTGGGCGAGCTGAGCTCGCCTGGGCGAGCTGGGCGGCAACCACCTCCCCTATTTTGCTATAAATAGGGGAGGAAATGAAGAAGAAAGGGGTCCAGCCCCTTAGGCACTTCTCTCTCTTTCGAATTTGCTTGGAAAAATTGTTTCCGTGAAGAAAATCTAAGCCGAGGCGCTTCCGAAACGTTTCCGTAACGTTTTCCGTGAGGAATCTCGCAAAGGTTTCAACCGTTCTTCGACGTTCTTCATTCGTTCTTCATCGTTCTTCGATCTTCAACGGGTAAGTACCTCGAACCAAGCTTTTCGATTCATTCTATGCACCCATAGAGGTCCACATTGTGTTTAGTGCATTTTTTCTCGTTTTGTTTACTTTTTATACCCCCTGTTGACGTGCTTAAGCCATTTTACTTAAGTCGTTTCTCGCTTAACTTAAAAATAAAATAAATTTCCACCGAACGTTTGAATTGTATTATCCATTAACTTTGGTTAAAATCAATTCCGACCGTTCGGTCGTGCCGTAACCACGTTGGAAATCAAAAAGAGGTAAAAAATAATATAATAATCAAAAAGACATCTTTTAGTGAAATAAAGCGGAAAATCAATTGGACATTTTCTCTTTGGGATTTCTCATTCTTAATCGAATTGATTAATAACTAAAGTGAAACTAAAGGCTAAAATCAATCCACCTAGTCAAGCTCGTCCACAAAAATAGGCTTTTGAAGTTCGTCATTTCATTTTCTCACTAAGTAAAATGGATCATTTTTAAGGTCCAATGCCTTAAAATGATCACCTCTTAAAATAAAAAAGAATCACTTGATAAGCAAGAACTACGTAGGTCTGAGTTCCTCATTGAGGATACGTAGGAGCAAAAGTCCCGCTTTTGTCGACCACCCCAAGAGATCGTTAATGGTCCGATGCCTTAACATTTCTCTCCTTTCAAAAATAAGAGATCGTTAATGGTCCAATGCCTTAACGTTTCTCTCCTTTCAAAAATAAGAGATCGTTAATGGTCCAATGCCTTAACGTTTCTCTCCTTTCAAAAACAAGAGATCGTTAATGGTCCAACGCCTTAACGTTTCTCATCTTCCAAAATCAAAAGACCGTTTAATGGTCCAACACCTTAAATGACCTTTTGTTCAATAAAAACATATTTTGCAAAAAAGACAAAAACAACTTAACCAAACACTTTGTTCCGAAAGAACTACGTAGGTCTGATTTCCTCATCACAAATTGAGGAATACGTAGGAGCAAAGGGAAACACCCTTGTCGACCACAAAAAAGAAAAATATATAAAAAGGGTATAAAGGATATAAGAACATAAAAGGGAACATAAAAATCAAAGTCATGTTTGCACATTCGATTAAAGGCTGCCGTCCCTTGGGACGGGCGTGTGGGGTGCTAATACCTTCCCCGTGCGTAAATACAACTCCCGAACCTTTCACTAAAAAGTTCGTAGATCTCGTCTTTTCCGGTTTTTCCGACGTTTTCCTCAAATAAACGTTGGTGGCGACTCCGCGCGTATTCCTTTCGTGGAACACGCATCCCGCGAGTCACGCGTCGCCCTCCCGCCGAAGGGTAGGTTGCGACACCCATGACTGTCTGTACCAGATGAGCCTTAGCATGCAGAGCCAGGGCTTCGCTTCTTTTTCATGCCCTACTCCAGACCAGTTCAGGGCAGAGGTAGCATGGCCCGGAGATTGGCCCGAGGCCCAAGCAGGAGAGGCGCCCCCGGAAGCTCCCGGCGATGGAGAAGAAGCCCACGAGGATGAGGAGATGGCCGATTTGCTTGACTTCTTGGGAGGGAGTGGAGACACGTGACTGGGAGATCCCCAGATTCATGTTTTCTTTCATATTTCTTTTGTCATTTTTATTCTATGTTATTGTTTTGACTTGAGAGACTAACGTTTGTTTTTGTTGTTTCGATTGTCATTTGTACAGCACATACATTTTTGTTTAGGTTGTTGCGTTAGTATTTATATATCATTACTATCGATGATGTTTGAAATTCTGGAACCGTGTAGAGTTCTTCGTTTAGGAACATCGTCCAAAAGTATATATGTAAAATAAACAAAAAAAAAATCATGATAAAAATAAAAATAGAAAAGAAAAGAAAATGAAATGGAAAAGAGAACAAAAGGGAAAGAAGAGGGCAAGTAAAGAAAAAGAGAGCAAATAAGAAAAAAGAAGAAGGCAAGTAAGGAAAAAGGTGGAAAAAGAGAAAATAAGTTGTCTAGCTAAAAAACGACATGCTTTTGAAAAGAGACGATTTCCAACTTTTCTTTGAAAAAATTCATTGATCATAACCAATTTTTGGAAAATGTGTCTACACCTGAAGGGTGAATGCTGTGAAATTTCCCCAGACGCCCGAAATGGACTCGGATGAATGCACAAATTGATAAAAGAACATATTTTGGAAACATTGGGTTGATTAAAATAGAGGAAATGAATCCTGAGCCCTAGCATCACATGACCATAAAAATTTGACACTTGAGTGTCCGCATAGGTGCATGCATGACCAGTTTTGCATAAAGTTTCCAAATCATCATTTTTGCATTTGTGTCATGGAAATAATGTGGGGCATCCCTTTTTATCCTTGAACCAAACCAAACCCCGACATGTATCATGTCTAGCCATTCTACAAGCCTTGAGCCAAAATCCTGACTCACCATAATCCTTACCCTCGGAAGCAAAAAAAGAAAAGAAGGAAAATTTCCAATCAAAGAGAAAGTCAAAAAGAAAAGAAAGGAAATTCCCAATCAAAGAGTGGGAGAAAGCAAAAGGAAAAGAAAGAAAATTCCCAACCAAAGAATGGGAGAAAGTAAAAAAGGAAGGAAAGAAAGTTCTTGATCAAAGAAACTAGAAGAGATGTGCAGAAAGGTCTTTTAACCAGACAATATCTGAACAATACAGAATTGTCACCAAATGAACAAAAAGAAGGAAAGGGATCCACGACCTAAAATGGTCTTCTCCCTTTGATTACCAACCGAAATCCCGTGCGCTAGCGACCTTTTTTTCTCGCCCCGCACTAAACAAAAAAAAACAGAAAAAGAAAAAGCCAGGAAAATCAAAAGCCGAAAACACACAAAAGCCGAAAGAAGAAACCACCAAAAGAACCCATTCCCAAGGGAAGCCCTATTGATCCATGATCACGCATGTAATTTTTGATTTGATAGGAAATAATTTGCAAAGTCAAGTCATGACATATCTATGGTTCGGAATTAGGATGAAACACTTACCTGTGCGAGATTGATACACTTTGAGTGGATTTCTTCTATTTTTGTCGAACCCAGTGTTTCCTCTAAATGGTCATTTAGAAACGAAATGCTAACATCCAAAATCTCATTTATGGTTATGGGAGATTTCATCAGCAGACTCTCCTTCCCCGGTAGACGCATTGTTTTTCACTCAAAAAAGCATATGCTGCTCTAAATCAGTTGGAATATTTGTCTCTTTGCTAAAGCATGTTTGCATTTTAGTGGAGAAAACACCGAGACTTTTTCAAGTCTCACAAGTTACCCAGAACTACGTAGGTCTGAGTTCCTCATTGGAGGATACGTAGGAGCAAGAGCTTTGCTTTTGTCGGCCGCCCCATAATCTTTGTCATACTGACCCTGAGGTCATGTGACGTGCACCCTTGTATCATCCAGAGGCGGCGGGCCCGATGATACGCGGAGATACCTTACGGTTATCCACACCCTTTTGTCATCCAGAGGCGGCGGGCCCGATGACAAGCACAGACCAAGTTTGGTCATTCTGCACCCTTGTATCATCCAGAGGCGGCGGGCCCGATGATACGCGGAGATACCTTACGGTTATCCGCACCCTTTTGTCATCCAGAGGCGGCGGGCCCGATGACAAGCAGAGACCAAGTTTGGTCATTCTGCACCCTTGTATCATCCAGAGGCGGCGGGCCCGATGATACGCGGAGATACCTTACGGTTATCCGCACCCTTTTGTCATCCAGAGGCGGCGGGCCCGATGACAAGCAGAGACCAAGTTTGGTCATTCTGCACCCTTGTATCATCCAGAGGCGGCGGGCCCGATGATACGCGGAGATACCTTACGGTTATCCGCACCCTTTTGTCATCCAGAGGCGGCGGGCCCGATGACAAGCAGAGACCAAGTTTGGTCATTCTGCACCCTTGTATCATCCAGAGGCGGCGGGCCCGATGATACGCGGAGATACCTTACGGTTATCCGCACCCTTTTGTCATCCAGAGGCGGCGGGCCCGATGACAAGCAGAGACCAAGTTTGGTCATTCTGCACCCTTGTATCATCCAGAGGCGGCGGGCCCGATGATACGCGGAGATACCTTACGGTTATCCGCACCCTTTTGTCATCCAGAGGCGGCGGGCCCGATGACAAGCAGAGACCAAGTTTGGTCATTCTGCACCCTTGTATCATCCAGAGGCGGCGGGCCCGATGATACGCGGAGATACCTTACGGTTATCCGCAACCTTTTGTCATCCAGAGGCGGCGGGCCCGATGACAAACAGAGACCAAGTTTGGTCATTCTGCACCCTTGTATCATCCAGAGGCGGCGGGCCCGATGATACGCGGAGATACCTTACGGTTATCCGCACCTTTTTGTCATCCAGAGGCGGCGGGCTCGATGACAAGCAGAGACCAAGTTTGGTCATTCTACACCCTTGTATCATCCAGAGGCGGCGGGCCCGATGATACGCGGAAATACCCGAGTGGTTATCCGTATAAACATTCTTTTGCTATCTGTAAGACAAAACGCTTGATAGCATGCAGAGACTGACATAGTCTTCTGCACCTTTTGTTCCTCCGGGAACAACAAGTCATTTACATGCGGAAATTTCATGGTCGCCCGCGACTCTCGTCAACCGAGAGGAGCCAAATTAGTGTCATACACTAATTTTCGGGGACCTTTGCTTGATGACATGCGACCATTCTTTGGTCCTTGTGAGATGCTTGGCATCCATCATTAGGCAATTTGTGAAATTCTAGGAACGACAAGTCATGGTCACCCGCGACTCTCGTCAACCGAGAGGAGGAATGATCTCCTTGATGAGGTCCATGATCTCCTTGCAATCCAGCAATCTCCCAACTTGGTGACAGTTTTCAGCAGTCCAGCAGCCTTGATGAGGTCCATGATCTCCTTGCAATCCAAGGCAGCTCTTCCCAGTTCTCTTTCTAAGGCAAGTCTGCGTTGATATACAAATTTCCACCTTTCAACATTGCCAATGGAGTGGAATGAGATGTTGTCCAATGGTGCATCAGGGACATTTCCAGGCACCTTTTTCCCTGATGTCTTGGCCCTCTTGATGTCGGGAACATCTAGTTCGACATCATCATCAGAATCAGATGAGGAAATTTCTTTCCTCTTCTTGGAAGGGATTGCAACTTTGCTCCATCTGGATGTGGTAGGAGTGATTGGAGTGCTCTTCTTCTGTGCCATAGTTTTGATTCGTCCAGACCTTGTAATGGGGGTTTTTCCCTTTCGGCTTTGTAATCTTTCTGCAATTCTCGGTGCCAACTTGTTGGCAATGGGTTCCTCATCAGATTCTACTTCTTCTAGGTCAATGAGGTCACCTGGAGCAGGTTCTGGTGCCCTTGGTGCAGGGGTCTCCTCTGTGACTTGATCCTCTTCCTCTGTTGATTCCTCTTTGCTGGGTGAAGAGAGGACTTCAGCATTTGGGGTGGAAGATGTTGGAACATCTTTCTCAGCATCAGGGACAAAAACATCTGGGGTGGAAGATGTTGGAACATCTTCATCAGCATCAGGGACAGAAGCATTTTTCAAAATGCTACTCACAATACTGCGGATCTTCTTATCCATCTCCGGGTCTACTTCCCTAGGACTTGTTGCAAGGCTAGGGTTTTCAGAAATCTTCACTCCCTGTTGTCTTTTGGGGACCAGTTTCTCAGGAACAGGGGCTTGACCAGGAATCATTTGTATGGGTTGGATATGGAATTCAGGTTGTTCCAGGTTTGATGGTGCTTTGGTGGATGATGGAGATGATGGTACAGAGGGTGAACCAGGAGCTGAAGTTTCTTTTGGTGAGGTAGCCATGGAGACGCAGAGCCTTTGGAATGGTTTCGTAATTCTCTGAGAGCTGTTAGGGAATGCTGAAAACGAGATTTCCACTAAAATATGAGTTTGAATGAGGAATGTAGAGGGACGTGTGAAGCAACGGTCGAATTTGTTTTGGCCCAGTAAAGAACGCGCTATTAACGTTTGAGCACGTTCAGATAACAGTAATTGCTATAAATCTTCTAGCAGACAAATGCCCAGCTTGCCCCTCAGTTTTTCAAACTGATTTGCATCCAATGCCTTTGTGAAAATATCTGCTATTTGTTCCTCAGTGTCAACATGCTCCAGTGTGATAACTTTATCATCAACAAGCTCTCTAATATAGTGATGTCTAATGTCAATGTGCTTGGTTCTGCTGTGTTGAACAGGATTTTTAGAAATATTAATAGCACTCAAGTTGTCACAGTACAATGTCATGACATCTTGTTCGACATTGTACTCCTTGAGCATCTGCTTCATCCAAACTAGTTGTGAACAGCTGCTTCCTGCTGCAATATACTCTGCTTCTACAGTAGATAGGGACACACAATTCTGCTTCTTGCTGAACCATGAAATAAGATTGGTTCCCAAATAGAAACATCCACCAGAAGTGCTTTTTCTGTCATCTGCACTTCCAGCCCAATCAGCATCACAATACCCAACCAGCATTGAATCTGAACAATGACAGTACATAATCCCATAGTCACTGGTGCCATTTACATATTTCAGAATTCTCTTTACTTGATTCAAGTGACTTATCTTAGGATTGGCTTGATATCTTGCACAAACACCTACTGCATAGGTGATGTCAGGTCTGCTAGCTGTTAAATATAGTAAGCTCCCAATCATGCTTCTGTACAGACTTTGATCAACACTGGTGCCAGCTTCATCCTTTGACAGCTTCAAGTGAGTAGGTGCAGGTGTTCTTTTATGGCTGGCATTTTCCATCCCAAACTTCTTGACAATGTTCTTTGCATACTTGCTTTGTGAGAGGAATATGGAGTCTTCCATCTGCTTCACTTGGAGTCCCAGAAAATAGGTCAGCTCTCCAACAAGACTCATCTTAAATTCAGATTGCAACTGTTGGACAAAATGTCGAAGCATCTCATTCGACATCCCTCCAAACACAATGTCATCAACATATATCTGTGCTATCATCAAGTTTTCAGCATCTTGTTTGACAAAGAGGGTCTTGTCAATTCCTCCCTTCCTATACCCTTGCTGAGTAAGGAACTCTGTTAGCCTTTCATACCAAGCTCTTGGAGCTTGCTTCAATCCATAGAGAGCCTTCTTGAGCCTGTATACATGATCTGGATGAGTTGGATCTACAAATCCCTTTGGCTGCTCCACATAGGCTTCTTCATTCAGGTATCCATTCAGAAACGCGCTCTTCACATCCATTTGGTACAGCTTGAATTTGAGGATGCAAGCTACACCAAGCAACAATCTGATGGACTCAAGTCTAGCAACTGGGGCGAAAGTTTCATCAAAGTCTACACCTTCAATCTGAGTGTAGCCTTGAGCAACAAGTCTGGCCTTGTTTCTGGTTATAACACCTTCTTCATTGGTTTTGTTCTTGAAGATCCACTTGGTGCCAATCACATTAGTTCCCTCGGGTCTAGGAACTAGCTCCCAAACTTCATTCCTTTTGAATTGCTCCAATTCTTCTTGCATAGCATTGATCCAGAACTCATCAGTCAGTGCCTCTTTCACATTCTTGGGCTCAATTTTGTAGACAAAACATGAGTTGGAGACAATCTCAATCTCCCTTGATCTTGTCGTGACTCCTCTGTTCGGATCTCCTATAATCAGCTCCTTGGGGTGCATCTTCTGGATTCTAATGGAGGGTCTCTTGTCAGGTTGGTTGATGTTTGGTTCATCTGTAGCAGAATCAGAGTTTTCTGCATTTTCTGCACTTTTAGCTGTATCTGCTACATTGTCTCCCGATGTTCTGACATCTTCTTCGACATCCTTCTTTCTTGCTGGAGTTAGATCATCAACAACCACATTGATGGATTCCATCACAGTCCTGGTTCTGGAATTGAATACTCTATATGCTCTGCTGTTTGTAGAGTATCCCAAGAATATCCCTGCATCACTCTTGGGATCCATCTTTCTCCTTTGCTCTCTATCTGCCAAAATGTAACATGGACTTCCAAAGATGTGGAAGTGCTTGACAGTTGGCTTCCTCCCTTTCCAGATTTCATACAGTGTGGTTGGAGTCCCTCTTCTAAGTGTGACTCTGTTGTGGATGTAGCATGTTGTGTTCATGGCTTCAGCCCAGAGATTATAGGGAAGTTCTTTGGCATGAAGCATGACCCTAGCAGCTTCTTGCAAAGTCCTGTTTTTCCTTTCAACTACGCCATTTTGTTGTGGTGTAATGGCTGCAGAGAACTCATGAGTGATGCCTTCAGATGTGCAGAATTCAGTAAACTTGCTGTTTTCAAACTCTCTGCCATGGTCACTCCTGATTCTCTTGATGACACAGTCTTTTTCTCTTTGAAGTCTTAGACTCAACTCCTTGAATACTTCAAAGGTGTCTGATTTCTCTCTGATAAAGTTGACCCAGGTAAATCTAGAGAAATCATCCACAACAACATAGGCATACTGTCGCAACCTACCCTTCGGCGGGAGGGCGACGCGTGACTCGCGGGATGCGTGTTCCACGAAAGGAATACGCGCGGAGTCGCCACCAACGTTTATTTGAGGAAAACGTCGGAAAAACCGGAAAAGACGCGATCTACGAACTTTTTAGTGAAAGGTTCGGGAGTTGTATTTACGCGCGGGGAAGGTATTAGCACCCCACACGTCCGCCCCAAGGGACGGCAGCCTTTAATCGAATGTGCAAACATGACTTTGATTTTTTTATGTTCCCTTTTTATGTCTCTATATCCTTCATACCCGTTTTATATTTTCTCTTTTTGTGGTCGACAAGGGTGTTTCCCTTTGCTCCTACGTATTCCTCAATTTGGGATGAGAAAATCAGACCTACGTAGTTCTTTTTTATCAAGTGATTCTTTTTTACTTTAAGAGGTGATCATTTTAAGGCGTTGGACCTTAAAAGTGATCCATTTTACTTAGTGAAAAAAAAAAAGAAATGACAAACTTCAAAAGCCTATTTTTATGGACGAGCTTGACTAGGCGAATTGATTTTAGCTTTTAGTTTCACTTTAGTTATTAATCAATTCGATTAAGAATGAGAAATCCCAAAGAGAAAACGTCCGATTGATTTTCCGCTTTATTTTACTAAAAGATGTCTTTTTGATTATTATATTATTTTTTTACCTCTTTTTGATTTCCAACGTGGTTACGGCACGACCGAACGGTCGGAATTTATTTTAACCGAAGTTAATGGATAATACAATTCAAACGTTCGGTGGAAATTTATTTTATTTTTAAGTTAAGCGAGAAATGACTTAAGTAAAATGGCTTAAGCACGTCAAGAGGGGGTATAAAAAGTAAACAAAACGAGAATAAAAATGCACGAAACACAATGTGGACCACTACGGGCACATAGAATGAATCGAAAAGCTTGGTTCGAGGTACTTACCCGTTGAAGATCGAAGAACGATGAAGAACGAATGAAGAACGTCGAAGAACGGTTGAAATCTTTGCGAAATTCCTCACGGAAAACGTTACGGAAACGTTTCGGAAGCACCTCGGCTTAGATTTTCTTCACGGAAACAATTTTTCCAAGCAAATTCGAAAGAGAGAGAAGTGCCAAAGGGGCTGAACCCTTTTCTTCTTCACTCCTCCCCCTATTTATAGCAAAATAGGGGAGGAGCTTGCCACCCAGCTCGCCCAGGCGAGCAGGGTTGCTTCCTCCAGAAGCAACCGCCTTCTGGAGGAATATTCCAGAGGGCCCAAGTGGGCCTGGGTGCTATTTGCACCCCCATTTTTACTAAGTACACCCCC
>NW_021143675.1:0-8690 GCF_004193775.1 Glycine soja
GTTACTGGTTTTAAGGCTTAAGCGTGGGGAAAACCAAGCTTAAGTGTGGATTGAATCAGGCTTAAGTTTGACCAAGCTTAAGCATGAATTAAACCAAGCTTAAGGGTGACCATGCTTAAGCGTGGATTGAACCAGACTTAAGTGTGATTAAGTTTAAGTGTTGATTGAGCCAGATTTAAGCACCATAATGAAAAAAAATACAAAGTTACATCTGGAATTGACGTTTTAATCATGAAGCTTTGCAGAATGTAACTTCTAAATGGATTTCAATTGGAATTCCCTTATTGTATAAGAATTATGAGATGATATAAATAGGTTTTAATGTTATGTTAAGAGAATCCACTTTTACTGAGTATCGATAAGTTGAGAGTTGATTCGATTTGAGTATGAATTCCTTGTATTTTAATTGATATTATTGAAATATTATTATTGGACTAAGACTTAAGAAATTGGTTCACATTTATATGATGAAATTGAAAAGGATTGGTGTGACTAAGGATTATGAAATCCTTGAGGGGGAAAAACAAATGGACTCAATGCATGAGTGCATTTGTAGAAACTAGAATTCAACCCTAATATGAATAAAGATTCATTGTGATGAACAATCAATAAAAGACTTAACAAGAGTAAGAACCTAATAAATCATTGGACATAGTAAATCTTAGGTACCTTTGCACATTGGAGTATATTGGTCAAGGATTGGACCTAGAATAAGCCTAGGACCCTTGCTTGGAGAACATGAACCATGATGAACCCCATATAATATCGAGAGAAGGAAAATAACATAAAATGTGGGATGGGACATGAATTTAGTTCGTGGAATAAGTAAGAATGCTTTAAGGCATTGTTGTGGATAGTGATGTGCTGTTGTGGTGGATAATGAAGTGATATACTACTATATATAGGAGGGATTATCCAACAAATTTTCCACATAGAATAGGTCCACCACACAAAGACTAAACTCTTACCTTGGTTTTTTTTTATTATTTAACATATTTTATATTTTGATACTTTAAATTAAATTTAAGTTTCATTTCACAAGTGATATACTACTATATATAGGTGGGATTACCCAACAACTTTTACACATAAACTAGGTCCACCACCCACAAACTAAACTCCTACCTTGGTTTCTTTTAACATATTTTATATTTTAATTTAGTTTTAGGTTATGTTGCACAATTGTTATACTATTATATAACAACTTTTCCGCATAGACTAGTTCTACCGCCCACAGATAAATTAACTCTTTCCTTGGTTTATTTTATGATTTTAACTTATTAATATTTTTATATTCTATTTATTTTAAGGTTCATTTTACAAGTGATATGCTACTATATATAGGAGGGATTACCCAACAACTTTTCCATGTAGACTAAGTCCACTGCCCACAGACTAAACTCCAACCTTGGTTTCTTTTATGATTTTAAAGTATTCTATATTTTAAATTTTATATTTTAATATAATTTCATGATACATTGTGCAAGTGGCATACTACTATATATAAGAGGGACTATCTAGCAACTTTTCTTTGTAGTCCAAGTTTGTCCCCAAAATACTAAATCCATTACCCTAACTTCAAAAAGATAGTGATAATCAAGTCTGTTGTGGAGAGTTGATTCTCCTTGAAATCTTTGATTAGATCTCAGATCTCCCAAATGTGTTATTGGTTGTGTTGTTTTAGTGCTGAACTTTGCCGATTGCTATTGATACTCACCCATTTGATAGTAGTGGTTCTAATGGAAGGAGAAAGTCATCAACATCTCATGCTTAACACCCAACATTGAAATTTTTGAATTTCACAGTGGTAAGGAAGGATCCCTCTCTACTTAGGCAATGGGAAGACAATGGGGTTGAAGTAGAGGGTAAAAAGACAAATAGAAGAGGGAAATTAGGTTTCTAATTTCCTATTAGAAATGCTAGTACTTATTTTTTCATATACTTCTTTTCTAAATTTTTCATCTTATTCTTCAATATATATAACGTAAAACATATGTATATATTTATAAATTGTGCTTCATGATTTGAATGTTAAAAATAGTACTTGGTTATCTACCACATCAAATTCAGTCACCTTGGCTTTCTGAGGAATATATACATCGAGCGAAAATCCAATCACCTCTGGTTGAGACTGTAATGTCCTCTATGAAGGTAAGTGAATATAGTATTGCTCAAAGAATTGTATATGTTATTTGTCAATATAAACTAGCATGCGCGCGTGCGCATACACACACATTTCAAATGCATTTTTTTGAAGATATATATGAATTGAATTTAGAATAAATCATTGCAAACAAACACTTACATTATTTTCTTCTTATAAATAACATGTATGCATATTTTGGTTTCAATCTTATCTCACTTAAATCATTGATTTTTTTATCATCCACTAAAACCAATGATAAGTCTAATAGTACACAATCTTGCATTTTAATGTCAAGCTTTTTTTGTCTTTGCTTTGTGAGCATTTTTTTTCCTTTTTCTATCAACTAATTTTGTAATCTTTCTACCACTGTAGTTACAATTTTGTAAATAGAAGTTGTAAATCTTTATACAATTTCTAGATATAAGACCAGATCTTCTAAAACTGAAGTCATATAAAAATTTACTACTTTTATTATTTACCCCTAAATAAAAATTAATTCAAAAGTGCACCCATTTAGTAATTTTGAAAAAAAAAATACTCCCAAATGATAAAAAAAAATCCCAACAAAGAAATAGAAAACTCGGGGGACTAATAAAAGACATCGGTCCTTGACTTAACGACTTACTTAATAGAACTTATGTTAAAGATTTTTTTTATTTATTTAAATATTAGCTTTATAATTTTTTATCTCAAATATCAATCAGTAAAATTCTTGTAAATTTAATTTCCTTTTATTTTTATTCGTAAGAATCGAAAATAATGTCAGAGGTTTACAATAACTCACGCACATACTCAATGAATTTAGCTAAATGTTGTTGACAATTTTCTTTTTAATTTTACTATTTTTGCTCTAAATCTTTATTTTTTCAAACCAAAGTTGTCAAAGCCTACTTATTTATTTATTTTAATCATCAAGGCACATTTTTTTAATAAATTATATTTTTTTAAGAAAACTTTAATTAAACATAGTAAAATATATAAGGTATGTTTAAAATATGTTATTATAATGGATTTAAAATTTAAAAAATTCAAAGAAATTTTGAATAACTTGATAACTTATTTTCCACACACATATTGATGTCCCTTTATTTTTTTCTCTTTATGAAAAGATACTTATGTCATTTCATTAAATGTCCATTTATCTAATATAGTATAACTTATTTTCCTTGCTGTAATTGTTTTAATCATATATTTCGTTAAATTTTTATGATATTTTTATCAAAGTTTAAAATTATTTTAAAATATTTTTATATTTTAATTTAATTTTATGGTATACTACACAAGTGATATATTACTGTATATACAAGGGATTATCTAGCAACCTTTTGGTATAGACCAAGTTTACCACCTACGGACTAAACTCTTATCCTGGTTTTTTTTTTTTAATGATTTTGACATTTTTTTTTAATGATTTTGACATATTTTATATTGTTGCAAGTAGGGTCATGATGTGACGGTGCAAAAATATATTTATATGGAGTCGTCATCAACATTATTTTAAAGGAAAAAACATGGGAAAATCCAACAAGTTATATACTACGCTGGTTTATTTTATTATTTTAACTTATTTTTCATTTTAATATTTTAATTTAATTTTATGGTTTATTTCACATAGACTAAGTCCACTGCCCAAAGACTAAAATCCTACTCTAGTTTCTTTTATGATTTTAACATATTTATATTTTAATTTAGTTTTTGGTTACGTTGCATGTGTTATACTATTATATATAAGAGGAATTATATAACAACTTTTCCACGTAGAGTAGTTCCACCACCCACAAATAAATTAACTCTTTCCCTAGTTTATTTTATGATTTTAGCTTATTAATATTTTTATATTTTATTCATTTTAAGGTTCATTTTACAAGTGATATACTACTATATATAGGAGGGATTATCCAACAACTTTTCCATGTAGACTAGGTCCACTGCCCACAGACAAAACTCCTACCCTGGTTTCTTTTTGGATTTTATAGTATTTTATATTTTAATTTAATTTTATGATACATTGTGCAAGTGACATACTACTATATATAGGAGGGAGGGACTATCTAGCAACTTTTCCATGTAGTCCAAGTTCGTCGCCGAAAGACTAAATCCATTACCCTAATTTCTCTATGCTTAACAAAGATAGTGATAACCAAGTATATTGTGCTGAGTTGATTCCTCTTGAAGTCTATTGTGCAGATTTTGGGTTCATGAGCTAAATATGAATCCACTTATCTTTGTACATATTAGATTAAGATTTCATTATTTTTGGGTCTTGTATTTAGGGCTCCATAATGTAGGATTTTTCAGCCCTTGTATTTAGGGCACCTAGACTAGTTTTTGTATTAGGGATAGTTTTGTAATTTCACATGCATTAAGTGAATATTTGATGTGTGATAAATTTAATTGAATTGGGAGAAGCCCAATCCAATTAAATTTTAGAGGGGGAGGTGAGCATTTGCTTGTTGCACCCTATTGCTATATCATATAGTCACACTTTGTGCATGTTCTTCATGCTTTACATGTCTCATGACACTTAAACACACTTAGTGGAGAATCTTGAACTTGATCTTGGATTAGTGGGCTGAACCATAGCTAAAATTCACTAATCATAATTAGTGAAATTTTGGCTCCACAAATTCAAATTCAAATTCAAGTGAAATTTGAATAGAAATTCAAAATTTCCTCTAATTTTGTGTGACACTTAAGCTATAAATAGAGGCCTTGTGTGTGCATTTTTTCAACTTTGATCATTTGAGAATTAAACTTCAAAGTTCAGACCTCATTTGAGGCATAAAATTTTGTGCTCCTTCTCTCATTCTCCCTCCACTCATCTTGATGCAATCCTCCATAGGAAGGGACCAATCACTAGAACCATGAGCAAGAGGCTCCAAGAAGATTGGGCTAGAGCTGCTGAAGAAGGCCCTAGGGTTCTCATGAACCTTAGGGTAGATTTCTGAGCCCATGGGCCAAGGTTGGGTCCAATTATCTTTGTACATATTAGACTAGGATGTCATTATATTTGGTCCTTGTATTTAGGGCTCCATATTGTAGGTAGGGTACCCTAGAAATATAGGATTTTTCAGCCCTTGTATTTTTGGGCACCTAGACTAGTTTTTGTATTAGGGGTAGTTTTGTAATTTCACATGCACTAAGTGGATATTTGATGTGTGTGGTTGGAAATAAATTTAATTGAATTGGTAGAAGCCCAATCCAATTAAATTTTAGAGGGGGAGGTGAGCATTTGCTTACTACACCCCATTGCCACATCATATAGTCACACTTTGTGCATGTCCTTCATGCTTTTCATGTCTCAGGACACCTAAGCACACTTAGTGGAGAATCTTGAAATTGATCTTGGATTAGTGGGCTGAACCATAACTAAAATTAACTAATCATAATTAGTGAAATTTTGGCTCCACAAATTCAAGTGAAATTTGAATTTCCCTCCAATTTTGTGTGACACTTAGGCTATAAATAGAGGTCATGTGTGTGCAATTTTTGAAATTTGATCATTTGAATATTAAACTTCAGATTTCAAAGCTCATTTAGAGCACAAAATTTCGTGCTCTTCTCTCCCTCTCCCTTCATTCATCTCCTTCTTCCTCCAAGCTCTTATCCATGGCCTCCTATGGTGGTGAGCTTCTTCTAGACTCATCTTCTCCTTGAAGTGGCATCTCCTCTCTCTCTTGCTTTCTCCATTCCGCTGCCATTCATCTTCCAAGAAGCAAAAGAATCCATTGATGAAGAATATCCTAGGCCTACAAGCTCCAATGGAGCTTGCATCATGTGGTATCAAGAGCATCTTCATCTAAGTGATGTTCTTTTGCTTCCTCTATCTTTTTGTTTGGTGAATTCTCTTTAATTCCTTGTTCTTCATTTTATTCTCCATGTATATCCTCCATTGTCTTGTGGTTTGGTGCTGTTTAGAGTAGATTCAAAAAAAAAAAATCAATTAAATCTTGGATCTACACTTGTTCTTGCATTTCTATGGTTCAAATTTTGTAGATCTACTCTTGAATCTTGTTTTTGTGTTGATTTTAGGTTCTATCAATTTTCATTCATAATATTCTTGTGCTGAACCTTTAGATCTAAATTTTGTTCCAAAATATTGATTAGAAAAAAAAAACACAAAAATCTAAGTGTAAAACACTTAATCCATGTTGTCTTAGAGTCATGTTTAGTCATAGTAATTGTCACATTATGCTCTAAGTTTGTGTTGAATTTTTATTTTGTTTATTGAATTCTAGATACATTTGTTCATGTATTCTTGTCATTCTTAGCCTATCTTTTGAATTTTGAGTCTAATTAATGCATGTTATTTAGTTCATAACATGTTCTAAATCAATTCCTAGAAGTAGTCTTGTTGTTGAACTCTTTTTTTGTTTTCTAAGATTCCTACATGATGCCTATGATGAAGTTGAGTTGTGGCTGGATTTGTGAATCAAATAAGTCTTAAGCTATCTTGAATTGTGTTATTCAAGATAATTGAGCATAAGCAAACACAAATTGTAACTATCCAAGCCTTAAGCAACATAAACACTACTCTTGATTTCTAGGTTGAAATCGCTGGTGCTGGCAGCTTGAACATACAAAATTGTATAAATTACTGGGAATTGGTCACTACGAGTTTTGAGCTAAAATTTTTACTGAATTTTCTAGACATCTGGAAAAAAAATTATAAAAAAGAACCAAGCGATTTGGATTAAAGGAAAAAATAATAAAATCACACAAGTTGGAAGAAAAATCAGTGTCCAGGAAAAAAAAAGTGAAAGGGAAGTGTGCTTGTTGTTTTGGCTCAAAAATTTGTTCTATAATTGGTGCCTATTTTATACCAATCCTAGTTCTGAAATTTAAATTGAAAATTATTGTGAAAACAAGTGCCAAAACTAGAGGTTTCTTGAGTCTTTTTTTTTATAGTTTTTCTACTCTACTCTAGAGCCATTCTAGGTTTCTCTTTGAGTCCTAGCTTGCTTTTTTGTGCTTTTCATTGCTTTAATTGTTGAATAATCCTTGAAAATTTGTCTTGTTAAAACTCTATTGGTTTAGCTTTCATTTAATTTTTTTTTTTGTCTTTGGTTATTGCTTGTCTCTTTGTTTCCTTGGTCGTGAGTTGCCATATAGGGAATTGGAAAGGAGGATTGGTGCCATATCTTGAAGAATTTGAGTCAAGAAGAAAGGGCCAACCACCTTAAGAGCTATTGGACTAAGAAGCACTCCAAATTGAGTGAAACATTAAAGAGAGAATAGCCACCACAATTGAGGACTTTTTTTTTCTTTGTAATTTTGTAATTGGCAATTGCTTTGCTTTCAAATTTTGTAACAAAAAGGCCTTTCATTGGAAGTAAGTTGGGAGCCTCCGCTAGGTCACCCTACTTCTATTTGTGTGTAATAATTTTAGGCAATTTTCCCTTAGGATAGTGAGTGTTTTGTTGAAAACCTTAAATGAGGTCATCCAAACACTCTTAGGATCCGCCTAGTTTGCATTTCTTGCACTTTAATTTCTTGCTTACTTTCATAGCTTATTTCTTTTACCCTCCATTGTCAAACCACCTAGATAGCTTGCCTTTTACCAATTAGTTTTTACCTTATCTTTCACACCTCTTTTAGTGTTTATTTTGGCTAGTTTCAACCATAGTTTCTTTTACCTTTTGTTTTCAAACCCCCAACAAGAAAGAACCATAACTTAGGAACCAACATGAGTCTTCATTCTTCATCTAGTGTTAATGGTGAGGGTTCTACTCCTAAGGACCCCTTGTATAAGATATTAGATGAGTTGAGATCCCTTAAGTTGTGGAAGAAAAACAAGAGAGAAAAGAAAAAGGTAAAAAAAGAGTGGAAGAAATAAGTCAAGATGAAAGAGAGAAAATAAGAGAGGAAGAAAGAAGAAAAATAATGAAAGAAATGAAAATAGAAAAACATGTCTCTTATAGTAGTCATGACTCTTGCAAGAGTTTAAGTGAAGAACTTAGCGACTATTATAGAGGGCATCATAGTTCACGTACTAAACATCACTCCCAAAGAAGAGAAAAGGATAGAAGGTCTCAAGAGGTTAACATTAGCCTCCCATATTTTCCACGGAAAAGATAATGTTGAGGCCTACTTAGATTGGGAAATGAAGGTTGAACAACTCTTTGCTTGCCATCATATTAGCGAAGAGAGAAAAAGTTCCATTGGCTACCCTTAGCTTTCAAGGGTATGCCCTCTATTGGTGGACTTCCCTTGTTAAAGAACGAAGGATTCATGGGGATCCTCTAGTAGAGTATTGGAATGATCTTAAGAGTACCCTTAGGAAGAGGCACATTCCTTCCTACTATGAAAGGGAGCTTATGGACAAGCTCCAAAGGCTTAGACAAGGGAGTATGAGTGTTGAAGAATATAGACAACAAATGGAACTACTCCTTTTAAGAGCCGGACTTAGGAGGAGGAAAGAACAAGCATAGCTAGGTTCCTTAGTGGGCTCAATATGGAAGTGAGGGACAAGGTTGAACTCCTTCGATATAGGAATCTAGATGAGCTAGTCCAACTTTGTATAAGAGTGGAGCAACAACTTAAA
>NW_021143676.1:0-20174 GCF_004193775.1 Glycine soja
AGAGATGAAAACCATATCCAAGCAGTTTGAAGAGCTTGATGTTTATGGCAAAGTTACTATAAAGATTAAACTTTGAGAAATTGCCTACCCTGATGTAAACTCTATGTGTGCTCCTCCAGAAAAGGTCAAACCAAAAAGTGCTAAGAAGAAACCGATGACCAAACATCAAAGATCAACAAAACGAGATTCATCTTACTAGAAGTATGTTTATGCATTACATTTTGTGCAAAATAGTAATTCTTTAGTCAAGCATAGTGCATCATCATCTAGACAAGTAAAACCAAGAATGACCAAGCCGATGTTGGATCAATTTCATCCATGCATTCATAATTCCATTGAAAACATTGTTGATGTCAAAGTTAATGGTAATTATGGATATCATGCAATTGTTGCCTTATTAGGTATGGATGGAGATTCATGGTCTTTGGTTCGTAACCATTTGCTTAAAGAGCTTGAAAAATGGTATGATGAGTATATAAACCTGCTTGGTGGCATACACAGATTTGAGGAATTAAAGCGGTCCCTACTTGTTGATGGATTATTCGTGGTGTATAAGTTTTTTGTTACGTTTTCATGGATTAATTTTCCTTTAAATAAATGTAATTAAAATTGTTACATGCAGGTTACCATGGATAAGTGGATGAATATAACAAACAAGGGACATGTGAATGCATCAAAGTATAATGTCATCCTTGTTTCTCTTTCTCTCCAACAAAGCATGATGTTTTTTCCTCGTAGAAGTCAACCACCAAGAGATTGTTTTGTACATCGCGTTGTATGTATCAGGTCATGTGTATGAAAATCATTTTGTTCAGGTAAAACCATGATCATCCTGTTCTAAGAGACCGTTGTCCCTTACCACTAGTAGCTTCATTATGGTCTACATTGTCATTATCAAGCAAAGTAGTGGCTTACACCATATATTAGCAGAATGCGACAGTATACAAATTTCATGAGGTTAAAAATAGACTTTATTGATTTAGGGGAAGATTGAACATTTAGTTACTATTAAGCCAATATTTGTAACATACATACTTGTGACATACTTATGAGGTTGTCATGTAATATGATAATTAACGCGTGTTTCATTGGACATTCATATAAGTATTTATTTTACAAAATTATTGTTAAACAAGTGGCCTCAATAACTTAAGAGGAGGGGTGAATTAAGTTTAAAAAATTTCCCCTGACAAATTATAATTCTCTCTTTAAAAGGAATATGCAGACTTAATAGAAAAGAAGTAAAGAACAATTTACTTGAAACTTCTTTAAATATGTAAAGTAAAATTAAAATGCAATAAATTAGAATTTAGGGAAGACAGAATTGCAAACTCAGTTTTACACTGGTTCGGCCACGCCCTGTGCCTACGTCTAGTTCTCAAGTAACCCACTTGAGATTTCCACTAACTTTGTAAATCCCTTTACAACTTTTGAACCACCTAGGGATACCCTTCCCTTGTGTTCAGAGAACTTTACAAATCAAAAGACTCATTGTCTCTTGATTAACAAAAGTTTGCTTTGAAGTACAGAAGAATGTTTCTCTCTCTTTTAGAGAAGAATGATACAAGTTGAAGAACTTATAAAAATCCTAAATGATTTTGCAAGTGTTTGGCCAAAGGTTTTCTTGTGAGAGGATAGGACAATGAATGTTCTAAAAAACTCTGAAGAATTCCGAGCACAAGTCACATATTTATAGGCCTTTGGTGGCCTTTCAAAAAACTTGTGAAGAGTTGTGACTTTTCAGAGTTATTTTCAAAATTTCCTCATTGGTAATCGATTACAGATGTGTGCTAATCAATTACACAGTTATTTTGAGAAGTTATGACTCTTCAGTTTGAATTTCAAAAACTTTTCGTGACTGGTAATTGATTACACAATAGTTGTAATCGATTACACATTTTAAAATTCAAATTCAAACTTTCTGAAAGTTGTTTTAAAAATGTTTTGCTTCTGGTAATCGATTACATCTTGGTAATCGATTACCAGAGAGAAAAACATATTTTTCAAAAAGAAGTACTTACTTAAAAAAACTTTGTAAGATATTTGAAAGCTTAACTTTTAAGGCCAAACCTTTTAAGACTATTTGTAAATCATTTCTCCTGATTTCTTGATCTTGACTTGAATCAACATTGAATAGCTTTAATCTTTTGGCATCATCAAAATCTTCATACAGCATATGCACTTACAATTATCAATTGTGCAAATAATCATATTAGAAAAAAAATCAAAACATCAAATGGTATATAATTATTTATGTTTTAGGGTTTTTATTTTAAGTTATCTGACTAATTAAATTGAGTTAGCATTTAGGTTTTAGTGTTGACGAATTATGTATTTAGGGTTAAAGGATTAAATGATTAGGTTTATGGTTTAACATAATAATCTACTTAGGTCAATAATTTAATACTGAAATACTACATTAACGAAAATAAAAATAAAAACTTATCAAATAACAATAATTATTAAACATTGTTCACTCATTGCATACATAATTCATATAAAACCTAAAAAATCCTAACAACGTTCATCTCGACCGAACATATGTATTTCCTTGCGCAGTCACACCCCTGGTGATCCTTAGGCACTCCTCGATCACAATGTATGTTTATGTTCCTTCAGTGACTACCCTCACGTTGATCTAGCGTTTCAACCTTTCTGTTATTGCTTAAGCCTCCTACATTAACAAGGTAAGAAGTAAATATTTAATTCATGACACCTAAAGTGACTAACAATGAGAAATCCAAATATATTATATCAGTGCATGTCGAGGCATGTCTACATAAGCAGGTGCAGCTGTAGGTGGTTCTAACATAGCCGTTGCAGAGAACAACTGTTGAGGAAGGTCTGGTTCAATAAATGTATCATCGTGCACCACAGGTGGATGTCTAGGAGGATTCCCAGGCTCTGTCGGACTCATGAAGGGGCGAGATATGAATTAGAACCACTCCATGTAGTCCAATGCACACTATCCAGGAGCAACACAAATCTGACCCACCAATGCAAGGTATTCAAAAAATTGAATTCATCTATCATCAATATCCTCTGTAAATAAAGATCAAGCAGCAGGGTGTGGAGGAATGGTCTGCATATAACCAAACTGTCGCACAACCCTTTCTGGTTGATGTATGACAATAGATGAACCCCATTTGATATGTCTGAAAAATATTGAGATCAAGTCAAACTCTCTAAATGCACAGTGGTCTATTTGCTTCCGGCAAGTGCACCGGATTGCACAAGTAGTATAAAACAGTAAGAACCGAGTATCGAACTCTCGGGGAACTTGTGTTACTTGGTAAGCTATTTTAGTGAATAGGTGTCTGGTGTGAAAATCTAAGTGTGAATATGAAGAAGTATGTAAACTATCTATGCAAAAAGGAAAATCACGCGAGAGAAATGATGTGTAAAAACAAGTAAAAATCGCGTTGGTCTTCCTAATAGGTGCCTGATGCTAAAAGGATATTTTCTATCTAACAATGCTCATGTGTTCCCGCGGTGTCTCCTGAGATGCTAAACCCCGATTCCTCATGATAGTTTAGCCTAATCTTGATCAAGCATCCTCCTCAGATTCCTCTTGTTAGACTAAACTCAACCAGGACCGCATTAAGACAAACATACTACAACTAAATTATGGCACGATTCCTTGTGATAGTACAACAACTTAGCCATGTCCTATCAAGGTCATCAGAATCAGACCAGTTTCCACTGTTGAATGACCCTAACAAAGTATGCATCTACGTGATCAAGGTAAAGTCACACTAGAATGAAAAGTTGATAGCATAGAGAACACATAAAACATCATTAAATAGATAGAAAGATATTTACATCAAGTACCTATCGGGAAGATCCAACAGAGGATTTTAGCTTTCCATAACCAGGAAGCCTCTTTTACAACAAAGAGAAGAACAACATGAAAGATTGCAAAAATACAAGTGGTGAGGATGTCTTCTTCACCTCTAGGATCTCATAACCACTCACAAACTCATCTCAAGCTCTCAGAACGGCTTCCACTTCTAGCTCTGGTCTCTGCAAATCTTCACACAGCAAAATCTCTCAAGACTCTCTGGAACTTGGACCTTTCTCTCTCTAGAATCACTAGACATGCAAAGCTTTAGCTCTCAGCCTAAACTTCCTTCACAAAATCTGATTTCAAGGTTAAATAGGTGGCCTTGTTCGTGCTCGTGTGGGTAGTGTAATTCTAAACCACTTAGCGCACATTAGTGAATTTTGGCTTAGCGCGTGCGTTTCTCGCTCAGCGGATGGACTGAAGTGGTGCGCTTTGTGAGATAAAGCGGTGTGCTCAGCGAACCTGTACAGCTCATCTTCTTCCAGATTCATCCTCGCGCTAAGCCAATGAGTGTTGCGCTTAGCAGACGCTCGCTAAGCTAGCAGATTGGCTTAGCGAGAAGGTGAAAAACAACATTTTTCAAAGTTTCCTAATTAACCTGAAATTGAGAGAAAATGATTATTAAACACACAAAATGGAAGTACTAAGTATTTATTACCTATACTTAACAAAAATTACTTATAACACTACAAAATAACCATAAACTGGGGAAGTTTGATACAATTTACACAGGTTTTATACACAAATGTTAGTTATATTTATCGACTAACAACTCCCCCAAATTTACAGTTTTGTTTGTCCTCAAGCAAAAAGAGAACAACTCACTTGTCCTCAATTGAAAATAACATGCAGTGATCTTGTACAAAGGTGTATGCAGCAAAAACAACTGATTGCATGATAAGAAAAATGAAGCATTATGTACTCATCACTTGTCTTTCACAAAATATGCAGCTATTCAAAGAGAAGAATAAAATGTAAGCTGTACCATTAGATGAAGTTAATCATAAGACAGATATTAAGGAAAGTAGCTTAAACCACAGTCTCACGGCTATTGTTTCACTTAAGCACAAGTGTTTAAGCTATTCATTAATAACAACTAGCAAGAGGTCCAATCTTTGCACTTCATCTCATGCCATAAAGTCAAAAATGTATAAACAGAATCAGAAGGACTTTCCCAGGCTTGTAGTGAGGCTTGGGTAGAAAAATTCATTGGTTTTTCTAGGATTCAAAGGTTTAGATTCTAAGAGAGCGTAAATCCTAGACTTATCTAAGTGATCTTTTTCATGCGCTTAGCTTGCTTACTAGATTTTCACTTTCATTTGCTTTTGACCTTGTTACATCAGCACACTTTTCCTTCTATCTTTTTTTTTTAATACACAACTTATGTGTTGTGTGTGCTGATGCTTTATCTCTTTCTTTGCATCCTGATTAGTTCCATTCCCCCAAATTTGGGGTAAATTTTCCTTGAACCATATGCTCTCCTAGAATCTAAACAAGGTATCTGGAGATAATTATTTAAGTTCAGGGTTCAAATTTTTGACAATATCATTCAGCTCAAAAAGGGTGCAAAGGATATAATTATCGTTCAAGGTAAGCTTTTTGGTCAAAAGGCTTGTATATGCACAATCATGGCCTTCATCATGTCCTCATTTATACATTTCATTCCAAAATTTAGAGATTCATGCAAAGATTATTACTCACAGCTAGTCGTTCACTAACAGTGTAAGATCACACCCTCACCGGTTTTGGTTCAAGCTTTTCTTTCTCAATCAATCTATCTACTGACTAACAATTCTAAATGCAAGTTCACATTCTTGTTCTTTCTTTGTCTAACATACACACTTGTTCAAACTCATGAAAAGGAACACACACTCCATCACAATCATGCATTCAATTCAAAATAAAAGCATACTACCATTTTCACAAATCAATAAAGGTGTTTCACTGCCATATCATTAAAAACCAAGTTAAATTGTTCCATATGCTTCAGAATAAGCAAACCAACTACCCAAAAATAAAACTAGCAGTGTATATAAACATAAAAGAAATATTGTATTGAAACCATAATTATAATAATAATGATCCAAAAAGAAAAAAGCGTCATCAAGAATCAACAGTGTCAACAGTGTCTAAACTGGGGAATCAGTGAGAGCAACAACTTCTCCAGATGACGAATCAAAAAGATCAGCAATTCCTCCAACTGGGGAAGTAGAGGGGTCAGCTGTTTCTCCAGCTGGTGAATCAGGAGGGGCAGCCACTTCATCTGATGATGCATCAGAGATGACAATCAAAGGTGGAGATGAGGGAGCTACTTCAAGCTCAGAAGAAGAAGGTGGATTCACCACTAAAGATTGTAGGTCAGCTGGCTCTGGATCAACCTGCACAGGTGTGGGCTCAGGCGAAGCAGCCTTGTTGGGTCTCACCAATAGAAGTTGAGCTTCAGGCCAGGCTACTTGCTCAAGAAAATGCTCCATAGGTATGATTGGTCTGTTATGAGCCAACTCTTGCAGGTTGTGCATGATAATAAATTGTCCTCAGAATAAGCTTTCTAGCATAGGGACTAAAGTTTGTGAGCTTTGGACATCCTGTCCTACGGTTATTGATGGAGGAACTGGAGTGGATGATGAAGGGATGTCCTTCGTTCTAGCTCTTTTTCTCGATGCCATCTGTAACTAAAAAGAACTCAAAATTCCTTAGACCAAAATTGTTCAAGTTTAACAACAGAAATAAAGTCCAAAATTAACAATAAGCGCTTAGCGGGATACAGCTCACTCAGCGCGTCCTCAGAAACATAACTGTCGCAACCTGCCCTTCGGCGGGAGGGCGACGCGTGACTCGCGGGATGCGTGTTCCACGAAAGGAATACGCGCGGAGTCGCCACCAACGTTTATTTGAGGAAAACGTCGGAAAAACCGGAAAAGACGCGATCTACGAACTTTTTAGTGAAAGGTTCGGGAGTTGTATTTACGTACGGGGAAGGTATTAGCACCCCACACGCCCGTCCCAAGGGACGGCAGCCTTTAATCGAATGTGCAAACATGACTTTGATTTTTATGTTCCCTTTTATGTTCTTATATCCTTTATACCCTTTTTATATTTTTCTTTTTGTGTGGTCGACAAGGGTGTTTCCCTTTGCTCCTACGTATTCCTCAATTGGGATGAGAAAATCAGACCTACGTAGTTCTTTCGGAACAAAGTGTTTGGTTTAAGTTTGTTTTTTGTCTTTTTTGCAAAATATGTTTTTTATTTGAACAAAAGGTCATTTAAGGTGTTGGACCATTAAACGGTCTTTTGATTTTGAAAGGAGAGAAACGTTAAGGCATTGGACCATTAACGATCTCTTGTTTTTGAAAGGAGAGAAACGTTAAGGCATTTGGACCATTAACGATCTCTTGGGGTGGTCGACAAAAGCGGGGCTTTTGCTCCTACGTATCCTCAATTGCGATGAGGAAATCAGACCTACGTAGTTCTTGCAAAAGCGGTAAAGTCACATGTTGATTTTATGCTTTTGAACGGTCCATGTTAACCGATAAAAGCAAAGAGGACCGTTTAAGGCGTTGGACCTTAAAACGGTTTTTAGTGATTTTCGGACAAAACTTGATTTGTGAGTCTATTTTAGTCTTAGTTTCACTTTGGTTATTAATCAATTCATTCAAGGAAACTTCCAAAGAAAAACGTCCGATTGATTTTTTTAATTTATTTTATTCAAAGATATTTTGATTATTTTATTATTATTTTTCAAGATATTTTGATTATTTTATTATTATTTTACTTTTTTTGGTTTAACCGAGGTTATAGCGTGAACGATCGGTTAGATTTCGTTTTAACAGTGATTAAACGAGATTACAACACAAATGATCGGTTGAAATTCATTTTATCATTTATCAGATGAGAAAACGGCTTAAATAAATGGTTAAAGCACGTTAAAAACGGAAGAAAAGAAAACTGAAAGTAAACGAAATTAAAGTGAAAGTAGACAAAACAAGAAATGAATTGAAAGTCTCGAATTCGAAAACTTACCCGTTGAAGAACGAAGAACGAACGAAGAACGGATGAAGAACGGTGAAGAACGATGAAGAATTTCCACAGAATCGCTTACGGAAGCGTTTCGGAAGCGCCTCGGCTTAGATTTTCTTCACGGAAACGATTTTTCCAAGCAAATTCGAAAGAGAGAGAAGTGCCAAAGGGGCTGAACATTTTGAAACAGCTCCCCCCTCCCCTATTTATAGAAAAAAAGGGAGGTGCTTGCCGCCCAAAGACTTAATGAAGAAGATTTCTAAGCGCACCCGAATTACTAAGTTCACCCCCCCTTTTCGTATTTTACGGAAAAGTTACGGAAGCCTTACGGAACTGTTTTCGAATTTGATTTTCATCTTTTTTCTTTTCCCTTTTACCAATGTTAACTGGAATATGCTTACCCAAGGTTTTCGGAAATTTTACGGAAGTATTACGGAAGCCGCGGAAGCCCCGAAAACCATTTTTCAAAAACGTGGAGGAGCTTGCCGCCCAGTTGCTTCCTCCTTAAGCAACCCAACTTCCAAAATGTTCTAGAAGGGCCTAGATTCGAATTGCTATTTACACCCCTATCTTGATAAGTTCACCCCCTTACCTTTTTTGGTGATTCTTTTTTCGTAAAGTTACGGAAACTTACGAATCTCGTAACGATACTTGTTTTCTTTCCGTAATGTTACGGAACCTTGCGGATTACATAATCATCCCCCTTTTGACTTACGGAATGTTACGGAATCTCACTTAATTATGCAACGATGCTTCCATTTGATTTCCGGTGTGTCACGGAAACTTACGGATTGTGCATCAATATTTTTTGGTTTTTTGGCATGTCCTGGAATTTCATAAATTGCCTAATGATGGGTGCCAAGCACCTCACAAGGACCAAAGAATGGTCGCATGTCATCAAGCAAAGGTCCCCGGACGAAATTAGGGTATGACAGTTGCCCCTCTTTACTTATCTTTTATTGGAGATAAAAGAAAAGTAAAGATAAGACACTAATTTCGTCCCTCTCGATTTGACGGGAGTCGCGGGTGACCATAAAATCTCCACATGCAAATGACTTGTTGTTCCCAAAATTTCACAAATTGCCTAATGATGGGTGCCAAGCACCTCACAAGGACCAAAGAATGGTCGCATGTCATCAAGCAAAGGTCCCCGAAAATCAGTGTATGACACTAATTTCGCTCCTCTCTGTTGACGAGAGTTGCGGGCGACCATGAAATTTCCGCATGTAAATGACTTTGTTGTTCCCGGAGGAACAAAAGGTGCAGAAGACTGTGTCAGCCCCTGCATGCTATCAAGCGTTCTGTCTTACAGATAGCAAAAGAATGGGTGCGAATAACCATAAGGTATCTCCGCGTATCATGTGTGCAGAATGACCAAACTTGGTCTCTGCGTGCCATCGGACACAACTGTGTCTAAATAGCAAAGGGGTGCGGATAACCGTAAGGTATCTCCGCGTATCATGTGTGCAGAATGACCAAACTTGGTCTCTGCTTGCCATCGGACACAACTGTGTCTGCCTAGCAAAGGGGTGCGGATAACCGTAAGGTATCTCCGCGTATTATGTGTGCAGAATGACCAAACTTGGTCTCTGCTTGCCATCGGACACAACTGTGTCTGCCTAGCAAAGGGGTGCGGATAACCGTAAGGTATCTCCGCGTATCATGTGTGCAGAATGACCAAACTTGGTCTCTGCTTGCCATCGGACACAACTGTGTCTGCCTAGCAAAGGGGTGCGGATAACCGTAAGGTATCTCCGCGTATCATGTGTGCAGAATGACCAAACTTGGTCTCTGCTTGCCATCGGACACAACTGTGTCTGCCTAGCAAAGGGGTGCGGATAACCGTAAGGTATCTCCGCGTATCATGTGTGCAGAATGACCAAACTTGGTCTCTGCTTGCCATCGGACACAACTGTGTCTGCCTAGCAAAGGGGTGCGGATAACCGTAAGGTATCTCCGCGTATCATGTGTGCAGAATGACCAGACTTGGTCTCTGCTTGCCATCGGACACAACTGTGTCTGCCTAGCAAAGGGGTGCGGATAACCGTAAGGTATCTCCGCGTATCATGTGTGCAGAATGACCAGACTTGGTCTCTGCTTGCCATCGGACACAACTGTGTCTGCCTAGCAAAGGGGTGCGGATAACCGTAAGGTATCTCCGCGTATCATGTGTGCAGAATGACCAAACTTGGTCTCTGCTTGCCATCGGACACAACTGTGTCTGCCTAGCAAAGGGGTGCGGATAACCGTAAGGTATCTCCGCGTATCATGTGTGCAGAATGACCAAACTTGGTCTCTGCTTGCCATCGGACACAACTGTGTCTTCCTAGCAAAGGGGTGCGGATAACCGTAAGGTATCTCCGCGTATCATGTGTGCAGAATGACCAAACTTGGTCTCTGCTTGCCATTGGACACAACTGTGTCTGCCTAGCAAAGGGGTGCGGATAACCGTAAGGTATCTCCGCGTATCATGTGTGCAGAATGACCAAACTTGGTCTCTGCTTGCCATCGGACACAACTGTGTCTGCCTAGCAAAGGGGTGCGGATAACCGTAAGGTATCTCCGCGTATCATGTGTGCAGAATGACCAAACTTGGTCTCTGCTTGCCATCGGACACAACTGTGTCTGCCTAGCAAAGGGGTGCGGATAACCGTAAGGTGTCTCCGCGAGCTACCAGCTCTTGAGTCATGGCGACAAAAGGCGGTGTGGTCGACAAAAGCGAGGCTCTTGCTCCTACGTATCCTCCAATGAGGAACTCAGACCTACGTAGTTCTGGAAACTTGTGAGACTTGAAAAAGTCTCGGTGTTTTCTTCGCTAAAATGCAAACATGCTTTAGTAAAGAGATAAATATTCCAACTGATTAGAGCAGCATACGCTTTTTTTGAGTGGAAAACAATGCGTTTACCGGGGAAGGAGAGTCTGCTGATGAAATCTCCCATAACCATAAATGAGATTTTGGATGTTAGCATTTCGTTTCTAAATGACCATTTAGAGGAAACACTGGGTTCGACAAAAATAGAAGAAATCTACTCAAAGTGTATCAATCTC
Organism: Glycine soja; assembly: GCF_004193775.1. Taxonomy (NCBI): domain Eukaryota; kingdom Viridiplantae; phylum Streptophyta; class Magnoliopsida; order Fabales; family Fabaceae; genus Glycine; species Glycine soja. The sequence goes on from NW_021143676.1 coordinate 10,911, forward strand.
GCACAGGTAAGTGTTTCATCCTAATTCCGAACCATAGATATGTCATGACTTGACTTTGCAAATTATTTCCTATCAAATCAAAAATTACATGCGTGATCATGGATCAAATAGGACTTCCCTTGGGAATGGGTTCTTTTGGTGGTTTCTTCTTCGGCTTTTGTGTGTTTTTGGCTTTTGATTTTTCTGGCTTTTTCTTTTTTCTGTTTTTTTGTTTAGTGCGGGGCGAGGAAAAAAGGGTCGCTAGCGCATGGGATTTTGGTTGGTAATTAAAGGGAGAAGACCATTTTAGGTCGTGGTTTCCTTTCCTTCCTTTTTTGTTTCATTTGGTGACAATTCTGTATTGTTCAGATATTGTCCGGTCCAAAGACCTCTCTGCATATTTCTTCTAGTTTCTTTGATCAAGAACTTTCTTTCCTTCCTTTTTTACTTTCTCCCATTCTTTGGTTGGGAATTTTCTTTCTTTTCTTTTTGCTTTCTCCCACTCTTTGATTGGGGAATTTTCCTTCTTTTCTTTTTGCTTTCTCTTTGATTGGAAATTTTCCTTCTTTTCCTTTTAGCTTTCTCTTTGATTGGAAATTTTCCTTCTTTTCCTTTTTGCTTCCGAGGGTAAGGATTACGGTGAGTCAGGATTTTGGCTCAAGGTTTGTAGAATGGCTAGACACGATACATGTCGGGGTTCGGTTTGGCTCAAGGATGCCCCACATTATTTCCATGACACAAATGCAAAAATGATGATTTGGAAACTTTATGCAAAACTGGTCATGCATGCATCTACGCGGACACTCAAATGTCAACTTTTTATGGTCATGTGATGCTAGGGCTCAGGATTCATTTCCTCTATTTTTAATCAACCCAATGTTTCCAAAATATGTTCTTTTATCAATTTGTGCATTCATCCAAGTCCATTTCGGGCGTCCGGGAAAATTTCACAGCATTCACCCTTCAGGTGTACACACATTTTTTTTTCCAAAAACTAGCTATGATCAGCGAATTTTTCTTCAAAGAAAAGTTGGAAGTCATCTCTTTTCAAAAGCATGTTGGTTTTTCAGCTAGACAACTTATTTTTCTTTTTTCTCTCTTTTTTTTCTTCTTTTTTTTTTATTTGTTTATTTCTTTTTCTTGTTTGTTTTTTTTTTCTCTTTTTTTTTTTTCATGAGGTATTTTGCTATATACATGCATATCCAAGGTATCTTGCTACCTAAACATACATATATATGTTTTGTAAGGTATTTTTGCTATATACATGCATATTCAAGGTATCTTTCTACCTAAACATACATATATATTTTGTGAAGTATTTTTTGTTTACATACATGCATATCTAAGGTATCTTTCTACCTAAACATACATATATATATTTTGTGAGGTATCTTTTTGCTACATACATGCATATCTAAGGTATCTTGCTACCTAAACATACATATATATTTTGTGAAGTGTGTTTTTGTTTACATACATGCATATCTAAGGTATCTTTCTACCTAAACATACATATATATTTTGTGAAGTATTTTTCGTTTACATACATGCATATCTAAGGTATCTTTCTACCTAAACATACATATATATATTTTGTGAAGTGTTTTTTTGTTTACATACATGCATATCTAAGGTATTTTCACTACCTAAACACACATATATATATTTTGTGAGGTATGACTACCTTCCGAGCTTGCGCTTGTTTTATTTAAATTCCCAGGATCATGAGCAACTAGGTGCGTCCTACTATAAAAAATGATCAAATAGCAGGCAGAAATTTAAAAGGTACTAGGTTGCCTTCTAGTAGCGCTTCTTTAACGTCTTGAGCTGGACGCCTTATGACTTGTCGGTCACTGACCTAGTACTTTGCTTACCTTTGGCTTTGGACTTGGTCGCCTATTGGTCGGCCATGTGGTGTAGGCAATACTCAAACCTTTTTGTGGATGAGCAGAGGTGAACTCTAGAGGTGATGGCGGTGCGTCTATTGCCCGCTGCCGGCCATCGCCAGGCTGCTGTGGTGTTTCGCCCTGCGCCTGCCTGGAGACACAGAACTTCTTGATGAAAGCTCGATTGGTAGGGGGGACCTGATGACCTTGCTGGGGGCGACAGGCACTCCCTTGAACTGACAGAGACCCGTATTTAGAGCTGGCAACTCCAAGACCCTGTTGGCCTTCTTCGGGTCCACTAGGTGTCTTGCGGGCACAATCCCTGCAAACAATAGATGACATCAGAAATCAGTTGGGGGAGGTGCATACTTACCTATGCCACGACGACATGAACTTGCTGGGGGGAACGGGCGCCCTGTAGGGCCGACCGAGGCCCGTAACCAGAGCTGGAAACCCCAGGGCCCTGTTGGACTTCTTCAGGTCCACTGGGTGTCTTTGTGGGTGCGATCCCTGCAAACAATAGATGGTATCAGAAATCAGTTGAACCATATGCATACTTACCCATGTCGGGACGACACAGACCAACTGATACTTTTGCAGGGGGAGATTGGCATTGCGGTCGCTGGGCAGAATGTTGCTAAGTAGCAATGTCATCTATATCTGTGTAAGAGTGGTCATGTTGGTGCGCATGATCCGCACTCGTCTCTTTGCAGCGGCACGGGTGAAATCTTGCCCCGGTATGCATAGTAGCTGTGTGATAGCCTCCCTCTCTGGTTGTGCTCGCACAGTTGGTCCTCCTCCAATATCAGGGGGTGGCCCAGGAACCATTAAAAGGAAACTACTGGCCCCTTAACCGGGAGTGAAAGTCTCGGTTAAGCATTTAAGGGCAGAGGACCTTAAATCCTCTTAAGGTGTGGATGTGGAGCACACTGAAAATGAGGACACGTAGCCCTCTAAAGGTGAGGGCGTGCAGCCCTCTCAAGGCGAGGATGTGTAGTCCTTTGGAGGTGAGGGCGTGCAGCCCTCTGTTGGCGAGGATATGTAGTCCTCTTCAAGGTGAGGGAATGCAGCCCTTTGTTGGCGAGGACGTGTAGTCCTCTCAAGGTGAGGGCGTGCAGCCCTCTGTTGGCGAGGACGTGTAGTCCTCTCAAGGTGAGGGCGTGCAGCCCTCTGTTGGCGAGGACGTGTATTCCTCTAAAGGTGAGGGCGTGTAGCCCTACGAAGGTGAGGACATGCAGTCCTCTGATGGCGAGGGCGTGTAGCCCTCTTAAGGTGAGGGTACTAGTACCCAAGGTGAGGACGTGTAGCCTACTCAAGGCGAGGACATGTAGTCCTCTGGAGGTGAGGGCGTGCAGCCCTCCGATGGTGAGGACGTGTAGTCCTCTCAAGGCGAGGACGTGTAGTCCTCTCAACGGTGAGGGTAACTAGTACCCAAGGGTCCACCCTTATGAGAAAGCAAGAGATCGACTCATCGAGAGAGCCGGTCATCCCAAATTCAAAAGATTTGGACATTTAGATGTAGGGAATCTATGTAGTCAACATGATTTTTAGGGATGCAGATGCATGCAACCTTTGTTGTGAAATTTGGTAAATGCGGATTTCATATGAAACAATGCAATGTAAAGGAAAGTTGTACAATGTTCATGACATTCTTTCCCTATTTTGTGATTTTGATTTTGATTTAATTTTTTTTGGAAAACACAGATTGACTGTCCTTTTGAAAGAGGTGATAATTCATGCAACCTCATCCTATCTTTTTGCAAATCTCTCTGGGAACTCCCTCAGAGTGTATGTTCTGTTTGATTTAGTCACTTGACCATTTTGGAGTGACGGCAATGGAGTCGTTTGATGTTTAATCAATCCATTGAAATCCTAGGGTTTGTCCCCCCCTTTTTTTTGTTAAAAACATCGACGGGTGTGAACTTTTGATCGGCCCCTACGTTCACTTGAGGCTTATGCACGGTGCCCCTCATTGCCCCAGTGTAAGGCTTTGAGGTACCAATCGTTGTCTTTCGTCATGACCTTGTAGGAGGGAACCTATTGGGTGAGAACTTCTAATCTGCCCCTAGGTTCACTTGAGGCTCATGCACGGTGCCCCTCATTGCCCCAGTGTAAGGCTTTGAGGTACCAATCGTTGTCTTTCGTCATGGCCTTGTAGGAGGGAACCTATTGGGTGAGAACTTCTAATCTGCCCCTAGGTTCGCTTGAGGTTTTTGCATGGTGCCTTTCGTTGCCCCAGTGTAGGGCTTAGAGGTACCAAGTGTTGTCTTGTTTTCACGACCTCATAGTGAGGAAGAATGAAAGAAGCAGTTGATTCTTGCAAAAAGAATTTTCCAAGGACGAGAAATAGTTGAAGGATCTTTCAGTTGATGGATTAAGTCAAATGACTCCTATGTAGAAGCAAGATGTTTTGATGTCTTGATGATGCTAAAGGATCAAGTGCTTCTAAGTTTTATTCAAGACTAGAATCCAAGAAAATCAAGATATATGATCAAGTTTGATCTCTTTAGAATCTTTAGGAAGAAGTTCCCAAATTGAAACAAACAAAGGTTTGACCAAAGAATTCTATCATTTCAATTTGAGATTTGCTCTCTGGTAATCGATTACCAGTAGTTAAAAACGTTTTTATTCAAAATTTTTTTTTTTAAAACCTGTAATCGATTACGTAAGTCTTGTAATTGATTACCAGAGGGGATTTTCATAAAATAATTTCCAAGAGACATATCTATTCAAATGTTTTATGAACGGCCATTCAAATGTTTTAAAGAGAGTTTTCATTGCCCAAACAGTTTTATCCTCTCGAAAGATCAAGAGTTTTTCTGAACTGAAATGTCTTATCCTCAAAAAAGATTCCTTGGTCAACCACTTGCATATTCAATAATGAATTTTGATTGGTCTTCATTGTACAATCTATCCCTTTTAAGAGAGATTTCTTCTTCTTATTTCTGGAAAGGGATTAAGAGACCATGGGTCTCTTGTAGTAGAGGATTCTTGAACACAAGGGAACGGTTGTCCCTATGTGCATTGTTAATCCAAAAAGAGAGATTGATAGTTCAATTGGGGAATAGTCTTTGCATCTTAATTCAACCCCCCTTTTTCTGAGGCCATTTGTCCAACATCCTATTCTTGATAACTCACTTCTCTCTAAAAAGACAAAATGAGGTCACATGAATGTCTATATTTTTACTTGAAAACACAGTCAAACAAATGCCTTTTTATTTTTTTATTTTGAAACTTATTTGCTTTGAACTTTGCTCGTTGTTTTACGGCACCCCCACCAACGTGCAAGATGAGTAATCTCTGATTGAACGGTCTTGGAAGTCAACACTCAGGAGCGCAGGTTGCTTGAGCAAACAGACCAATGGCTTACACCCACATTCCGGTGAAAGTTGAATAAGCAAACATGCGTTTGTGAGAGGATGAGGGACAAAGATATCAACTTTATCCATTTCATTTAACATTGTAGCTGTGGTTTACAATAATGGCATAAACTTGGAAACCCTGATGAGTCATTAGGGACACCTAACAACAGCTTTCAAAATTGCCCCATGTGTGGCATCTCTTGTCAATGTCAGGATTTACACGCAATTCTCCTCAAATTTCAGCCAGCCCGTATCAATTAGACTTCACACTTTATGCTTCGGGGTCATACAATGCTCAATGGAATGCCCCAGGGCTCCTCCACGATAAGCACACGTTGCGTTCGAGTCGTATCCTCAGAAAAATGGAGGTTGAGGAACCTTGGTTGGGGTTATGGCTACCATTGAATTATTGAGTGGATATGGGATCAAGTCAGCATAGGACACTGGAATTAGGCTTTCTCGCTGCAAAATTCACTTCTTGGTTGGTTTTTTTGGTTTGTGCTAAAGGTGGTGCTCGTCATTGGAAGTGCGGTAGACAGGCTTTGTGGTTGATTTAGGGATGGCCTTTGTGGATAACTGGGTGGTGGGTAAGGAGGAGGTTTGTTATTGGCTGAGTAATGACATTGTTGGGTTGGTGGGAAACTTGGCCGTATAGGAATGGCAGTCACAGCATGGGTTTCTCCCTCTTTCTCACCCTCTTCATTTGCCCCAGTTTTCTCAGTCGTCCTAGTAGGATGATCAAATTTGCCTCTTTTCGGACCCACCTTGATCCTTTCACTGGCGAAGACCAAATCTGTAAAACTTGAAGGTGTGTAACCCACCATTTTTCATAGTAGAACACCGGTCACGTGTCTACTATCATTGTGATAATCTCTTTCTCTGTTTTTGGGGGTGCTACTTGAGTTGCCAAGTCTCTCCATCTTTGGGCGTATTCTTTGAAAGATTCGTGCCCCCTTTTTGCACACTTTTTGTAGTTGCATCCTATCCGGAGCCATATCAGAATTGTACTGACACTGCTTAATGAAGGCAACCATTAGGTCCTTCCAAGAATGGACTAAAGAAGGTTCCTAAGTTAGTATACCAGGTAACAGCTACCCCAGTAAGACTTTCTTGGAAGGAATGTATTAGCAATTCCTCATCTTTTGCGTATTCCCCCATCTTCTGACAATACATCTTTAGATGGTTCTTGGGACAAGTAGTCCCCTTGTACTTGTCAAGGTCCAGCACCTTGAACTTGGGAGGGGTGATGATATTGGGTTCTAGGAACAACTCTTTTAGGTTAGCAAAGGCATAATCTTCACCTCCTTCAATGGCCCTGAGCCTTTCCTCTAGATGATCCAACTTTCCCATTTCCGCCATAGCATGAGGGTTTTTACTTGTCGTGGAATGCAAGAGGTGTAGTTGTGGGTGATACTGAGGGCCTTCCAAAGGGTTTTGTAGGGTTATACCACCAACTGCTTGCCCTTCCGTGGCATATCCGAGGCAAGGCTCGAAGTCGGCTAGATTGTGGTGGGGAATTTCATGTGTCCCCCCCATGGTTTAAGAGACATGTGCATGATCAGTTTGGGGTTGTTGGCTCTTAATGGGTATAGGAGTGGAGTTATTGACATTCTTATTGGGAGTGTACGCCACTTTGGGTGGCGTATAGTTGAGAGGCAAGCCATATGGCGGGAAGGCGTGCTTGTTTTGAATTTGTACATTATGGGGGCTGCCCGTACTTCCCAAATCTTTGCCTACCATATTTGAGGTTGGATGATTCATTTGCTTGATGCCGGATGGGGACATCAGGTTCACCTTAGCAACAATGCTGGTAGCGGCAATTGCAACCGCATTGGCTTCCATTATCTTCTTCACGCTCATCATGGCCTCCATCATTATGGCCATTTTCTCTTTAATGGCCTCCATGTCGGCCTTCATCTTCTCTTGTATCTCCTCTACTTCACCCATTACTCTAGCTCTAGCACAAGTTCGGTGAGGACGCCGTAAAGCATGTTTTTTTTTTTTTTTTTTTTGATAACAATGATTAAGTTCATTTTATTTTATTTTATTTTATTTTTCAAGGAAAGAATGCAATGAGTAGTGCAACCAATGAAAAGCATGGATGTATGCGAATGATGTACAGTTGAAGATTGCGAATTTTTACGCAGGATATGGGGTTGAATCAATTTAGATTTTCAACATGGTCCATGACATCTTTGTCAAGGTGAAACTGGAAGTAACAAGGACATCAACAATCCTAAATATGTTTGGCAGTAGACGAAGCAGTGATGTGACTCGATTCATCTTTTGCCCCAATTTTGCAAGACGGTTACTTCCATATTTCAACTTGACTTGATGAACCTTTTATAAAAGCATGAGCTTGGTTCAACCCTATAATCCAAGGAATGGCAATTCTGATCGCCAATACTTCAACAACATCTCATAGGGATGAATGACTCGGGCATACTTTAAGCTATGCATGGAAAATGTAATTATGAAATTTGAGATGCCCGAAGAAACACCATTTCCTAGTTAACCATGCATTAGGTACCATGTTCAATTATTTTGTTTTTAAGTGAAACGGGTTTATGATCCCAACATGGTTGGCTCCTAACACATGAAACTAAGAATGTAGCGTGAAGTTTCACGCTTCCCCCTTCTTTGTTTTTGTTTTGTAGAGGAAAACGCAAGGATGAGCAAACATGAAAACAAATGGTATGCAATTTTGCAGATCAAAAAGTTTGTTGAACGCATATGCATGATGATGCCATGACTCATGCAAAATGTGAGGCTGGAATATGATAACGGACAAATGCAGGATATGTCCATTATGATGTTATGAAGAGATGCTTATGCGATGCATGATATGAATGCATTTTACGGACACGAGAGCCCGGAAAATTATCTCTTCTTACTTGCGCATTTGGGGGCGCAGTGCCCCATGTGTACAATTAAGAAGGTGATATGGACCTTCCGGCTTCCCGTGACAAAGGACGAGACCAACATACAATGCATGCTAGAGATAAAATGCAGGAGTGATTTGATTTGCACAAGCTTTTTGGAGTAGAAACCTGGGACCAACTCATTTTATTTCAAAAAGTTATAACTAGTCAAGATCTGAGCGACAATACAAACTTCCTAGCGGTTTCTAATCATATGGCCCATTAAGTCTATCATTTGTTGACAATAGCTCAGAAGTCTGTGGATCTTCTTGGGGGCGGAGTAGGTGTCCGCCATTGCTTTGGCCTTGGCTAGCAATCGGGGAAGTTCTTGACTCCTGTTCAAAGTAAGAGCAAATCGGTTCGTCCACATTATTGCCTCTTGGTGCCATGAATCAATTACCCTCTCCCTCGCTTCGCTTTCTGCTGATATCTTGGCGCACTCATCCTCTAGCCTTTGCTCGTGAGTCGCCGCTAGATTTAGCTTCTCTTTGCACTCATCGATGATGGCCCACATATTCCCTTAGTCTTGCTTAACTGTTGGGACAAATTTCTTTCAACCTAAGGTAAGCCTTTAGCTCATCCTTCAAGATCGTGCCCTTGACCCGTGATGATTCCTTTCACCTCTTCGGAGCTTGAGCTTACTATTGCTGCCCTATAAAGCCCCTCAAAACTTTGCTTTGGTCGTGTTCTTCCTTTCGGGCCTTCTTGGTTTCTCATTCCAAGGCTTCATCGGTGGCCATATTGACATCCCTTAGTTCATCATACTCTTTTCAGACTTTGATGGCTATGGACTTGAACTTCTCTTCGACTACCCGGGCTCTTTCAAGCTCTGCCTTTAGGGCTTGTACCTCATCACTTTCTTCTGAAGCTTTAACCTCATCGTCTCTCACAGTCTTTAGATTTGGGAGCCAATCCAGTCCTTGTTCGGACTCTCAGCCACTTATGATAGCCGCCGATGATCCCATTACTGCTTCCCCTAAGCTCTCCTGTCCTTTCTTCACGCCGCATCCCATGCCTTGCGAACTCCTTGGAGTACCCTAGCGTTGTGGTCACTGAAACCTCGTGCGATGAAAGGCGTGATGCTTTCGTCTGATGGCACTCCTCTCATGGGACATC
>NW_021143677.1:0-42884 GCF_004193775.1 Glycine soja
GCTGGATAATGGTAGAAAAGATGGGTTTTCAGCCTGTACCTCATAAAGAAAGTCAGAATTATGTGTACTTCTTGAAACATGGTTAGTTTTATCTGACTTTATAAAATCAATCTCAAGAGTAAAACATCACCAGACATGTAATCAATATCAAATTCATATTCACTCTCAGCATTAAATTCAGACATATGATCAAGTACAAATTCATATTCAATGCATGAAGAGTGACAGACATGCAGATTAGAATGAAGATCAGTCATGTATTCATCAACAATATGGTCAAATTATTTCAACACGAAACACAGAAAGATCTTCAGATGGGTGTTTCATAGCATCAAGAATATTAAAATGAACAGTTATATCACCAAACTCCATAGATAGTGTGCCTGCATATACATCTATCTTAGTTCTAGCAGTTTTCATAAAAGGTCTACCTAGAATGATGGGAACTGATCCTTTTAGAAAATCCCTCCTCCATATTCAAAATATAAAAATCAACAGGGAAAATCAGTTCACCTACTCTAACTAAGACATCCTCTATGAAACCAGCAGGATAGGCAACACTTCTATTAGCTAAATAAATTACCACATCAGTTGACTGCAAAGGACCTAGAGATAGAGAAATAAAAATAGACAGAGGCATAACACTAACAGAAGCTCCTAAATCTAGCATGCATGTCAAACTTATGTTCCCTATAATACAAGGTATGTTGAATGTACATGGATCTTACATTTTTCAGGGATTTGGGGAACAAATTTACCAATCAATGCGGAGACATTTTTGCCCATACTAATTCTTTCACTTCCTTTAAGCTTCTGCTATTAGTGCACAGCTCCTTTAAGAATTTAGCATATCTTGGAATTTGCTTTATTACATCTAGCAGAGGTATGTTTACTTCTACTTTTCTAAATGTTTCCAAGATCTCCTTCTCTGTCTCTTCCATTTTTTTGTTGGAAATTGCTCTTGGAGGGAATGGAAGAGGGATATGTTGCTTCTCTTTAGATTCACCTGCATAGAAATGTTAGGTGACTTACTCTTTAAATTTTTGTCATCATCTTTTTCTTGAGTAGGGTGAAGTTGGGCAGGTTCATTTGCGGATGAGGAAGATGTTACTGGTTGAGGTCCTTGACACTGCTTTCCCGACCTCAATGTAATGGCACTCACATTTTTGGGATTCTGGACATATTGAGAAGGTAATCTGTCAGAATTTTGGGACTGTTGTTGATTTAACTGTGTAGTCAATTGTCCCATCTGATTAGTTAAGCTCTGAATGGAGGCTCTGGTCTCTTGTTGAAACTGCATGTTTTGCATAGTTATTTGCCTCACAAGTTCTTCAAGGGAAGGTTGCGGAGGAGCCTCAACTGTTTGTTGTTTCTGGGTTGTTGCTATTGTTGTTGTTGGATTGGTGGAGGAACGTATGGTCTGCTTGGGCCAGCAGCATTATGAAAATAAGGTTGTTGTTGTTGTTGTTGCTATTGTGAAGGACTCAACCATCTAAGGTTGGGATGATTCCTCTACCCGGGTTGTACCTGTTGCTGGAGAGGTCATAAGTGTTCTGTTGTGGCTGATTTTTCTATTGAGGTTGAGGAGGTCTGTTGTAGATGTTTGCAGCATAAGCTTCAGGTTGTTCAATTGCTTCAGATTGTTGCACAGAAGGGCAAAGGTCTGTGTGGTGGTCGGCAGAGGAGCATAAACCATAGAGTCTGGCGACAGGTGCAGATTTTTGATTCATGGCCAGCTGGGTTACCAGGTTAACCAAGGCATCTAGTTTACCTTCAAGCTTCTTAGTCTCACCTGATGAAGATGAATTCATGGCTACTTCATGCACTCCTCTAATGACAATAGCATCATTTCTGGCACTGAATTGCTGGGAGTTGGAAGCCATCTTCTCAATTAAATTTATGGCTTCAGCAGGGGTCATGTCTCCAAGGGCTCCACCACTGGCAGAATCTATCATACTTCTCTCCATGTTACTGAGTCCTTCATAAAAATATTGGAGGAGAAGCTGCTCAGAAATCTGGTGGTGAGGGCAACTGCACATAGTTTCTTAAATCTCTCCCAGTATTCATATAAGCTTTCTCCACTGAGTTGTCTAATACCTGAAATATCTTTTCTGATGGTCGTGGTCTTGGAAGCAGGGGAAAATTTTTTCTTAGAATACTCTCTTGAGGTCATCCCAGCTCATGATAGACCTTGGAGCAAGGTAATATAGCCAGTCCCTTGCTACTCCCTCTAAAGAATGAGGAAAACCCTTCAGAAATATGTGATCCTCCTAGACATCTGGGGGTTTCATGGTGGAGCAGACAATATGGAATTCCTTCAGATGCTTATGTAGGTCTTCACCTGCAAGGCCATGAAACTTTGGAAGCAAATGGATCAGTCCAATTTTAAGAACATATGGGACATCCTCATCAGGGTATTGGATGCACAAGCTTTCGTATGTGGAATCAGGTGCAGCCATTTCCCTTAGAGTCCTCTCACGGGGTGGAGGTTGTTTCATGTTCTCAGAATGTCCAAAATCAGAATGTTCAAAACAATAATGCTCAAAATCACTAATAACAGAATGCTCATGATGCTCAAAAGGTATTAAATGATGTCTAACTAATCTATGAAATGTCATATCTATCTCAAGATCAAAGGGTTGTAAGTCAGATGAATTGCCTCTAGTCATACACTATATTCAGCATGCACAACTAGTTGCCTTCTTATGCAAGTAACAGTCTAGGTTTGAACTACAACTACCCTCAAATGATATCCAAATGACTTGAAATTTTGTGAGCAACCTTATAAAATGATGAGAAATAGCACAAAAAATTTCAAACAAGAATTCAAAGTCTAACTATAGAAGCTAAAAATGATAAGTTAAGAAAAATAAGAGAATAATACTTGGAAAATAAAAAACTTTTGACAGAATCTCAATTTTTGGAAGAAGGAGACCTTAGCCGGCCTTGCCACGGCATGGGAAATTTTTTTCTACCCCAAATACATATAAAATAATTGCGATTCTGATAATTCGAGCAAAAGTTATGGTCGTTTGAAGTTTTGACAAAAATAAATTTGCTACTTTTTTGGAACTTTCAAATCTGACCAAACTAAGGGCTCCAGCTATTTTTCCCACAAAATATGGATCAAAAGAAGTGACCACAAAAAAATTCAGCCAAAAATAACAACTATAGCCACCAAAACAAAAAATCCAAATTAATTTAGAAAGGGTGGTCTCTAAAATCCGTCGCTAAGGGATTTCCACTACTACGTTGTTTTCCAGTTCAACAAAAGTGGTCGCTAAATCCGTCGCAAAACACTATTCATAGCAAAACACCAAAACTGAAACAGGGGAAGCCCTGAACAAAAAAACTAAAACAGAACACACAATAAACAAAATAACAAGGTACTAAACAATACTAACACTAACACAAGAATTAAACACTAACACGGCACTAGCTATTATGAACCTTTGGACACTACTCCCCGGCAACGGCGCCAAATTTGATCGAGGTCGTACCCGAATCAAATAAACATTAAAATGCAGTAACTAGGAAGTGATCCTAGGTCGTTTCCCAACGAGCAATGATAAACCAAATGTTCATAACAGATAGTAAGAAATAGTAACAAATTGGGGGGGGGGGGTTATTTGCTTTTGTAAATTAAACAATGAATAAAATTGAATTAGAAAATATCAGAATTAATATACGTTGCTTCCCCTTGATTCACAAGCAAGTCTCTTATCCTAGGTTGCGAGAATTTATCCTTTATCAGTTTAACCACTTAATCCAACCCTAAATTAAATTACTAAGCAAAATTTAACATAAGGCATTCATTATGTGATTAAGCGACACATACACCAATTACTCATAAACAATCATTAAGCATGAACGTAAATTAAGCACAGAGACAATTAATCAAGCACTAAGCTTGCATGAATTAATAGCAAAAAATTCAGAGTAATTAGTGAAGAGGAAAAGCTGAACAAAATTTAACAGTAATAATAGAACCTCAAAGAGAACTATGCTTGATCCTCAAGAGAAAACAACGTTGGGGACTTAGCCTTCAATTAATCAAATAGATAACAAAATTATAGATTGAAGAACAAAATTTTATGGCTAAAACAAAAAGTCAGAACTGGAATTGCAAAAAACGAAAATAAAGGAGAAAGAGAAGAGAGGGAGAGAGATAAGAGAGGGCTAAACTAGAACCTTGGTGCTGTTATATAGTTTTCCAGCCCCAAAACTTACAAATATGTTTTAAATCCAAGCCCATAAATAAAATACAATCAAATCTAGATAAGATAAGATCTAGATGAAATAATATCTAGATGAGATCAAATCTAAATAATATCAAGATAAGATAAGATCTAATTTTGTAGAATAAAAGAGTTTGTCCTCTTCAAGTCCAAGCCCAATTCTGGATTCAAGCCCAATGCTTCATTAATTCATGAAATTAGATTAAAAACATCAAATTAGCTGAATGGGCCCAAATAATAAAATTGCCTAATTAATTTGACAATTAAGACTAATCAGTACTTAAAATGGTGCAAAAAAGGGTTAAGAAATAGGAGAAAATAATGGCACATCAATCATCCACAACATTACTCGCACATTCCATGTGTTTGGACTTCGGTGAATCGCTAACATCTTCCAAGAACAAATTCTCTCTCGCCACTAATAGCCTTCTCACAAAAGCTAAACCAAATAAATGTGCAATTTCAATATAAACACTAAAAAAGAATGTCTGCAACGAGAATAAAAGGAGAAAATGAAGATATGAAACCAGTTTCGCAGAACGATAAATGAAAAAACTGAAATACATCGCAGAAATGTGTTAGAAGGAAAAGAAGACTAACGCGAAGGAGGGTAACCAGTGCAACACCCTCTACCCCACACATATATGTACTAATAATAAAAGAAATAAGAATACAGAATTAATTAAAAGTTTTTAAAACACATTTAAATAAAAACATTTTAAAAGGGCAAAAGACTCACATTCACTTTTCTAACATCATAATAGAATGTGTCCAAATAAATAATAAAATCATCTCAGCTCAAAATAAGGTCGTCCAACACTTCATGCAATTAATATAGAAATCAATGCCCCAATGTTACATCCTATCAGAGCATTGTGTTCCAACGCCCTCTAACATGAGGTTCTTTAAAGTCATCCACCTTGATGGAAGCTTGCTTGTGGGGCTTCTATGGAGGCTGGATCTTTGAGCTTCAATGGGGTCCTTTAATGGTGATTTTCCACCATGGAGATGCAGCGGAAGACAAAGGAAAATAGGTGAGAGGAGGCGCCATCCATTAAGGAATAAGCCATGGAAGAAGGAGCTTCACCACCAAGATGAGCCTTGGATAAGAAGCTTGGAGAGGATGCTTCAATGGAGGAAAAGAAAGAGGGAGAGAAAGAGAGAGGGGGGAGCACGAAATTGAAGGAATAAAAGAGGTATAGAAGTGGAACTTTGAAGTATGTCTCACAAGACTCTCATTCATCAAAGTTACAACAAGTGTTACACATGCTTCTATTTATAGACTAGGTAGCTTCCTTGAGAAGCTTTCTTGAGAAAACTTCCTTGAGAAGCTTCTTTGAGAAAACTTCCTTGAGAAGCTAGAGCTTAGCTACACACACCCCTCTCATAACTAAGCTCACCTCCTTGAGAAGATTCCTAAAGAAGCTAGAGCTTAGCTACACGTACCTCTCTAATAGCTAAGCTCACCTCCTTGAGATGAGAAGTTAGAGCTTAGCTACACACCCCCTATAATAGCTAAGCTCACCCCTATGACAAAAAACATGAAAATAACAAAAAAAGTCCTTATTACAAAGACAACTCAAAATGCCCCGAAATACAAGGCTAAAACCCTATACTACTAGAATGGCCAAAATACAAGGCCTAGACGAAGGAAAAATCTATTCTAATATTTACAAAGATAAGCGGGCTCATACTTAGCCCATGGGCTCGAAATCTACCCTAAGGCTCATGAGAACCCTAGGGTCTTTCCTTGGATCTCTAGCCCAATCTACTTGGAGTCTTCTAGCCAATGCCCTTGCGGGGTAGGATTGCATCATTCCCTCCACCTTGGAAAGGATTTGACCTCAAATCCCGAGGTTCTTCATACTCTGGGCTTCTTCCCTCAACACCTGTAAAAAGAACAAAAACACATGTATTAGTGGTGTTTGGTATGTTGAAGTAAGGTAAGGTCTGAAAACCCATTTCTTGGGCATCTTCCCATGAAGGAACATGGTTTCTCACCAACTCAATGAGTGGTGCTACAAGTATAGAAAAATATGGGACAAACCTTTTGTAAAAGTTTGTTAAGTCATGGATGCCCCAAATTTTTCTTATACTTGGTGGAGTGAGCCACTCAGGAATGACCTTTATTCTCTTAGGGTTCATGGGAACCCGTTGATCACTATTTGAAAAATTAAGAAAAGTAACGCAATAAAACATACCTTTTTCTGTATTTTCATATTGATTATTCCTACCAAAAAGTATGACAAACCTAAGGTGTCCCATATGAGTACCTAAGTTTGTATTGAAACTAAAAATAAGAACAAACCTACCTAATGGGTCCCTATGTACACACACCATGAAGATGTTAGGTGTACAAGTGATTTTACAAAAGAGGGTTGCACCACTCAAAACATTCATCATACCACCTATTTTAGGGACTTGGTGCCTAATAATACCTATTTTGGGCACCAAAAAAGCACAAGGATTTAAGCTCTTGCGAACCAAACCCTCATCCAACAACTTCTTTACTTGAGGAATAAACTCAAGCCCAAGAGGTGTTGCAATGCTAGCAAGTGTCTTTTTACAAAAGAGAAAATGTAGAGGTTTTCTAAGAGGGAAAGTTTCTTTAATGTTTGTCTTTATTATAAAATGAGTTTCCTTCTTAGCTAACCTCTTGGAGGAGACACTTACCTCCTTACACTTCTTTTTAACCACTAATGGTTGTCCATCTTCTTGGGGGTAGATTTCTTCACTAGATTCTTCCCCTATTGCTTCTTCACTTTCACTAGAGGAAGGTGAAGTAGTAGCCTCATCTTGGCTACTATAAATGTCTTGGCCCCTCATAATCATGGTTTTTGTGGTGGGGCATTGAGAAGTAATGTGTCCTTTTCCAAGACATTTAAAGCACTTTATAGAGCTAGTTTTCTCTTGCATACTAGCCTTAGGGGCTTGCTTTTCTATTGCCTTCCCCTTATCATCTTTGGGCTTAGAAGGTGTCACCCCTAAGATGCCTTGACCTTGGTCTTTCTTTGGATAAGAGTGAGAGCCATACGATTTTGAAGTAGACTTCTTTTTAAGTTGTTGCTCTACCCTTATTTCCCAATCTAAGTTAGCCTCTACATTGTCCTTCCCATGGAAGTATGAGAGGTTAATGTTAGCCTCTTGAGGCTTTCTTTCCTTTTCTCTTCTATGGGAGTGAGGTCTAAGATGTGACCTATGCCTTCCTTTGTAATAGTCACGAAGTTCTTCACTTAGGCTCTTGCAAGAGTTATGACTACTATAGGAGGCATGTTTTTCTCTTTTCATTTCTTTCATTATTTTTCTTCTTTCTTCCTCTCTTATTTTCTTTCTTTCATCTTGACTTATTTCTTCCACTTTTTTTTTTCCTTTTTCTTTTCTCTCTTGTTTTTCTTTCCATAACTTGAGGGAACTCAACTCATCTAAGATTCTAGATAAAGGGTCTTTATGACTAGTACCCTCGCCATTAACACTAGATGAATGATGACTCATGTTGGTTCCTAAGTTGTGGTTCTTTCTTGTTGGAGGTTTGAAAACAAAAGGTAAAAGAAACTATGGTTGAAACTAGCCAAATAAACACTAAAAGAGGTGTGAAAGATAAGGTAAAAAAACTAATTGGTAAAATGCAAGCTATCTAGGCGGTTTGACAATGGAAGGTAAAAGAAATAAGCTATGAAAGTAAGCAAGAAATGTAAACTAGGTGAATCCTAAGAGTGTTTGGATGACCACATTCAAGGTTCCCAACAAAACACTCACTATCCTAAGTAAAAATTGCCTAAAATTATTATACACAAATAGAAGTTTGGTAACCTATTGGAGGCTCCCAACACACTTCCAATGAAAGGCCTTTTTGTTACAAAAACTTGAAAGCAATGAAGGTAAGTAAATTGCAAATTACAAAATTACAAAACGGTCCTCAATTTTGGTGGTTGTTCTCTCTTTGGTGATTCACTCAATTTGGAGTGCTTCTTCGTCCAATAGCTCTTAAGGTGGTTGGCCCCTTGCTTCTGGACTCAAATTCTTCAAGGGATGGCACCAATCCTCCTTCCAATTCCCTATATGGCAACCCACAAACAAGGAAACAAAGAGACAAGCAATAACCAAAGACCAAAAAAAATTAAATGAAAGCTAAACCAATGGAGTTTTAACAAGACAATTTTTCAAGGATTATTCAACAATTAAAGTAATGAAAAGGACATAGAAGCAAGCTAGGACTCAAAGAGAAACTTAGAATGGCTCTAGAGTAGAGTAAAAAAACTGAAAAAAAAGGCTCAACAAAACTCTAGCTTTGGCACTTGTCTTCACACTAATTTTGAATTGAAATTTCCAATTATAGAATAAATTTTGAGCCAAAACAACAAGCACCCTTCCCTTTCACCTTTTTTTTCTGGATACTGATTTTCCTGCCAACTTGTGCGTTTTTTCGTATTTTTTCCTTTTATCCAAATCACTTGTTTCTTTTTTATAACTTTTTTCCAGATGTCTATAAAATTCAATAAAAATTTTAGCTCAAAATTCGAAGTAACCAATTCTCAGTAATTTTTACAAGTTTGTATGTCCAAGCTGCCAGCACCAGCTATTTGTTTCTTTAAGCATGGTATATTGATTGCCTTGGGCTTACTTTCAACCTTCCTATGTATGTTGAACTCACTAGGATTGTTTACCACAGTTTTCGGAGTTCAATATTCACTTAGGATCAACATTTCAGCCAGCAATTCAATCACCAAAACTCAAATTCACAATAGACACAATCATAAAGAAACCTAAAAGTTCAAGAAAAGGTTCACAATCAAAGACTCTCTAAGAATTTTGCATGAACATGTTAAGGACTAATTAACATGAAAGATTTGACTCAAATCAAATAATAGGCTAAAAGAACTTCATACACTCATGAACAAATGAGTTAGACAAAGAAACAAGAAAATAAAATTCAGCACAACATAAGAAATCTTATGTGACAAGTTTCATGACTAGACATGACTTCTATGACAAAACTACAATAGGTGAACAAGTCACTCTAGATTTATGAGGTTTTCTTCTACTTTAATATTTTTGTAAGAATTTTATGGTTTAGGTTTCAGCCACAAAAAATAACAAGACAAAACTCAAAGGAACATAAACTCAACACAATTCATGGTTCAAGAACAAGAACAAGAAATTTGAACCATAGAAAATCAAATCTAACTTCTATAGCAAGTTTAATCGGTGGAAACTCTAAAGAATCATGTTAACAACATTTAGAACAAGACATGTGAGGAGATACATGGAGAAAAATGAAGAAACAACAATGGAAGAGAAGGTAAAGAAAAAAAATTAATGGAGGTTTAAGGAGCACCTACTTGAAGCTCTTGTGCTCTGATTACCACTTGATGGAAGCTTGCTTGTGGGGCTTCTATGGAGGCTGGATCTTTGAGCTTCAATGGGGTCCTTTAATGGTGATTTTCCACCATGGAGATGCAGCGGAAGACAAAGGAAAATAGGTGAGAGGAGGCGCCATCCATTAAGGAATAAGCCATGGAAGAAGGAGCTTCACCACCAAGATGAGCCTTGGATAAGAAGCTTGGAGAGGATGCTTCAATGGAGGAAAATAAAGAGGGAGAGAAAGAGAGAGGGGGGAGCACGAAATTGAAGGAATAAAAGAGGTATAGAAGTGGAACTTTGAAGTATGTCTCACAAGACTCTCATTCATCAAAGTTACAACAAGTGTTACACATGCTTCTATTTATAGACTAGGTAGCTTCCTTGAGAAGCTTTCTTGAGAAAACTTCCTTGAGAAGCTTCTTTGAGAAAACTTCCTTGAGAAGCTAGAGCTTAGCTACACACACCCCTCTCATAACTAAGCTCACCTCCTTGAGAAGCTTCCTTAAGAAGATTCCTAAAGAAGCTAGAGCTTAGCTACACATACCTCTCTAATAGCTAAGCTCACCTCCTTGAGATGAGAAGCTAGAGCTTAGCTACACACCCCCTATAATAGCTAAGCTCACCCCCATGACAAAAAACATGAAAATAACAAAAAAAGTCCTTATTACAAAGACAACTCAAAATGCCCCGAAATACAAGGCTAAAACCCTATACTACTAGAATGGCCAAAATACAAGGCCTAGACGAAGGAAAAACCTATTCTAATATTTACAAAGATAAGCGGGCTCATACTTAGCCCATGGGCTCGAAATCTACCCTAAGGCTCATGAGAACCCTAGGGTCTTTCCTTGGATCTCTAGCCCAATCTACTTGGAGTCTTCTAGCCAATGCCCTTGCAGGGTAGGATTGCATCACACCTAGTCAGTGTGAATATATGTATACCAAGTTTTTGAGTATACAAATTTTGATGATGCGAAAGTGAAAGCATACAAGATTGCTTCAAGTTGAATTCAAGATTAAGCAAACAAAGATCAAGAGAAAAATAAGGCTTAGTTTATGTGTTAAAAGAATCTCACATTGGTTGATAAGTTTTGGCCTCATCAACTGCTTTTCAAATGTTTTTATCAGTTCAAAAATAAATGTTTTTGCACTGGTAATTGATTACCAAGTACTGTAATCGATTACCAGAGACAGATTGCAAATGAGCTTTTCAAAAAGGATTTTGAATTTGAATTTTAAAATCTTGTAATCGATTACCAACTGTTTGTAATCGATTGCCAATAACGAATCTTCAGAAAATAACTTTGAAAAGTCATGACCCTTAAAAAACATAAATGTGTAATCGATTACCAAGATACTGTAATCGATTGCCAGTGAGAGAATTTTGAAAAATATTCTGAAGAGTCCTATCTCTTCAAAAAGGTTTTTTAAACAGCCATAAGGGCCTATAAATATGTAGCTTTTCTATGAAAATCTTCAAAGTTTTTCATCAGAGCCTAAGTGTCATATTCTCTAAAAAAACAAATCATTGTTCAAACACTTGCAAATCAATTGAGTATTCTTCTAAGATCTTCAACTTGTACTATCATCTCTAAAGAAGAGAAATTCTTCTGTACATTCTAAAAACATTATTGTGATCAAGAGATTGTTTGTCTCTTGGCTTGTGAGAATCTTGAACACAAGGGTGAGGGATCCCAAGGTGTGTTCAAAGACTGTAAAGGAATTACAGAGATAGTGGAAAATCTCAAATGGGTTACTTGAGGACTGGACGTAGGCACGGGAAGTGGCCAAACCAATATAAATCGAGTTTGAAGTTCTCTCTTCCCTTATCTCATTTATTTTATTGCAACTGATTTTGTCTTGCACGTTTAAATTGCTGCTTCTTCTTCTGCATTTTGAGCCTATCATATGTCATTTATAAGGGGATTAAAATTTGTTAGTGGGAAAATTTTGAAACTTAATTCACCCCCCCTCCTCTTAAGTTATTGAGGCCACTTGTCCAACAAGTGGTATCAGAGTAGGATTCTTGTATAAAGTTTAAAAACATCAAGAATAGTTACAACCTCATCAAACTTTCTATTTCCCGACAAAAACTTCATTAATAGGACTCTTATTTTCAATGATAAGGGTTATTACTATTAGAAAACCTGTATGCAGATCTTTATAGAAGCCATAGATTTAAATATATGGGAAGCCATTGAAATTGGTCCATTCATTCCTACAATGGTAGTGGAAAATGCAACTATAGAAAAACCTAGAGAACAATGGGATGAAGATGAAAGAAGGGTTCAATATAATTTAAAAGCCTAGAATATAATTACTTCTACATTAGGCACGGATGAGTATTTTAGAGTCTCAAACTGTAAAAATGCAAAAGAAATGTGGGATACATTACAAGTAACACATGAAGGCACAATTGATGTTAAAAGATCTAGAATAAACACTCTCACACATGAATATGAAATTTTTAGAATGAATCAAAATGAGACCATACAAGATATGCAAAAGAGATTTACACATATAGTTAATCATCTTGCATCATTAGGAAAAATATTTCCTAATGAAGACCTCATTAACAAAGTGTTGAGATGTTTAAGCAGGCAATGGAAACCAAAAGTAACTGCAATTGCGAAATCAAAAGATTTGACCAACATGTCTCTTGCCACTCTCTTTGGGAAACTTCAAGAACATGAAATGGAACTTATGAGACCCCATCAACATGAAGAGAATGACAAAAAGAAGAAAGGAATTGCACTCAAAGCCACATCTTCTTCTATTCATGAAGAAAATGACAAAGAAGACTCGAATGAAAAGAACAAAGAAGAAGATGATGATTTTAGTCTCTTTGTAAAGAGATTCAATAAATTCCCGAGAAACAAAGGAAATTGAAGGAAATCAAACTTCAATCTAAAGAAGAAAGTAGAAGATTCCTCCTTAGTTCCAAAATGTTATGAATGTGATCAACCTGGGCACCTGAGATTTGATTATCCTATCTTTAAAAGAAGAATGGAAAAATACGATAAGAAAAATTTCAAATATAAGAATGAAAAGAAAGCATATATCACTTGGGAAGATAATGACATGGATTCATCAAGTGATTTAGAAAATGAAATCATAAATCTAAGCCTCATGGCCAAAGACTATGAAAGTGAAGAAGAGATACTTTAGAAGATACACATATTCATGAAGAAGTCCACAAAAACAAAGAAGAAGGAAATAGCAAAGATTCTCAATCCAAAGAAAATCTAACAAACATAGATCTTCCAAGGTAGTGGAGAACTTCAAGGTATCATCCTCTTGACAATATCATAGGTGACATCTCAAAAGGGATGATATAATCTTTGGTTTGGAATGGAAAATGCTAAACAAATGGTCACCCCAATGAGAACTGCTTGCTATTTAGATAAAGATGAAGCTGGTCAATCAGTAGATATAAAGAGATATAGAGGTATGATCGGATCTCTTCTTTATTTATTTGCAAGTAGACCAGATATTATGTTTAGTGTTTTCATGTGTGCTAGATATCAAGCCA
The DNA here is from genome assembly GCF_004193775.1 of Glycine soja. Taxonomy (NCBI): domain Eukaryota; kingdom Viridiplantae; phylum Streptophyta; class Magnoliopsida; order Fabales; family Fabaceae; genus Glycine; species Glycine soja. The sequence continues at coordinate 13,132 of NW_021143677.1, forward strand.
ATCCCAAAGAATCCCACTTAAGTGTCGTCAAAAGGATAATGAGATACTTACCAGGAACTATAAATTTAGGCTTTTGGTATCCTAAGAATTCTTCTTGTAACTTGGTAGGATATTATGATTCTGACTTTGCTAGATGCAAAACTGATAGAAAAAGCACTAGTAGGACTTGCCACTTCATTGGTTTAGCATTAGTATCATGGCATAGCAAAAAGCAACATAGTGTTGCCTTATCAACTGCAGAAGCGGAATATATTTCTGCTGGAAGTTGTTGTGCACAAATCCTTTGGATGAGACACCAATTTGAAAAAGTCAAAAACCATTTGAAGAGTTACATCTTTTGATTTATTCAGAAACAATCACTGGTAATCGATTACCGAATCAGTGTAATCGATTACACAAAGCTTTTATGTGAAAGGATGTGACTCTTCACATTTGAATTTGAATTTTAACGTTCAAAGGCACTGGTAATCGATTACCAAAACATTGTAATCGATTACAGCTTTTTGAAATCAATTGGAACGTTGTAAATTCATTTGAAAACTTTTTCAAATCCATTTTGCTACTGGTAATCGATTACAATAATCTGGTAATCGATTACCAAAGAGTAAAAGCTCTTTGGTAAACATGTTTTTGAGAAAAATCCATGTGCTACTCAATTTTTGAGAAAACCTTTTCATACTTATCTTGATTAAGTCTTCTCTTGATTCTTGAATCTTGATCTCTTGAATCTTGATTCTTGAAATCTTGATCTCTTGAATCTTGATTCTTGAAATCAACTTTCCTCATGAATCTTGAAGTGTTCTTGATTCTATCTTGAATATCTTGAACTCATTCTTTGATTGACCTTTGAGCTTTTTGTCATCACCTTTGTCATCATCTTTTGTTATCATCTTTGTTATCACCAAAACATCTTTGAATCACTCTTGATTCATCATGAAGCTTTGCTTCTACAATCTCCCCCTTTTAGATGATGACAACTTCTTAAATCAAGAAACACACACACACTTTTTCCTAGTCGATCACTCACATAAATTTCCATTCTCCCCCTTTGTTTTTGAATTTATGCTTCTCTTAAAATTAAGTTGATTACTCATGTGAATTCTTGATTTAATCCCTATTTCTCTCCCCTTTTGGCATCAACAAAAAGCCAAAGTGCGTAACAAATTTGAAGCATGCAAATACAACTAAACATCCATACAACATTCATGGAAAAACTATCAACCAAATCATGAAGCAAGAACCATGAAGCAATAATCATGAATAGATTAACTATAAAATCCACATAGTCAAATAACATACTTAATATTTGTTCAAACATACCATGCAAATAAGGAAATAGTAAATTGTTCAAATATCATAATAATATTGCCAAAATACAAGAGAATAGAAAACAATCAAACAAGATATCATAACCATTCATCACACTAGAAATATAATACTTCATAGAATGTCATTCATAATAACCAAATAAAAGTACATATTACTAATCATATATCATTAAAATAATTAAGTTTAAAACTCATAACCATAAACAACCAAGAGCAAGTAAATCATCATGTTCAGTCATACTATGCAAGTATTAAAACAAATAGTAAGTATTCAAATGTCATAAAAACATAACCAAATACAAGGCTTAAAAACAAAATATAATAATTAAACAAGAAAAGAGAGAAGCTTATAGAAATCAAACAAGATAATAAATTATCTTCACACTATAATAGAAGCATATGTGCATAAATAACAAATAAGTCATAAGTCATCAAAACATAAATCATTTGTCTAAGTCACTTGCATCTAGAAGTCCTAATTCTCTTCTAATGGTGTAGAGTCTTTAGTTAGTGGTTTTGTGAAGATGTCTGGTAGTTGGTTTTTAGTATCTACAAATTTTTAAAACACAGTCACCTTTTTCCTAAGACTAAGTGTTAATTGACTACCAACACTTACCAAGATGAGTTTTTATTAACATAGAAGGTTCTATCATATCAAAATAATTTTATTTGAAATACAATATAATAATTTTGAAAAGCATAAAAAATATTTTGAACAATCAATCAAGTAATTCAAACATATCAAACAAGAATTATACAAGGATTGAAGGATATAGATCACAGGTGTCATACCCTAATTTCGTCTGGGGATTATTATTTGATGATATACAACCTTTGATTGGCCGCTTCGAGATACTTGGCACCCTTTGTTGCACAATATGTGAAGTCCCGAGACATGCCGAAAATCAAAAGGAAGCAGGCTTACGCGATCCGTGAAAATTCCGTGATGTGACGGAAATCGAAAGGAGGTGTTTTTTCGCAATCCGTGAGTTTTTGTAACTTCTTCGAAAGCTAAAAAAGAGTAAATACAAAATCCATAAGGATTCGTAACCTTGCAGAAGGAAAATAAGTATCGTTACGAAATTCGTAAAGTTTCGTAACGTTACGGAAAAAGAATTACCAAAAAAGGAAAAGAGGGGTGCATTTAGTAAAAAGGGGGTACAAATAGCAATCAAGCCCACTTGGGCCTTCCAGATTCTTCCTCCAGAAGGCTGTTGCTTCTGGAGGAAGCAACCTTGCTCGCCTGGGCGAGCTAAGCTCGCCTTGGCGAGCTGGGTGGCAAGCTCCTCCCCTATTTTGCTATAAATAGGGGGAGGAGTGAAGAGAGAAGGGGTTCAGCCTTCTTGGCACTTCTTATTCTCTCGAAATTGCTGAGGAAAATTGTTTCCGTGAAGAAAATCCAAGCCGAGGCGCTTCCGTAACATTTCCGTAACGTTTACGTGAGTAATTACGCGAATATTTTCAACCGTTCTTCGACATTCATTGTTCGTTCTTCGTTTTCTTCAGTCTTCAACTGGTAAGTACCCCAAACCGAGCTTTTCAATTCATTCTATGTACCCGTGGTGGTCCACATTTTGTTTCATGTATTTTTATTCTCATTTTCATTCGCTTTCTATACCCCCTTTTGACGTGCTTCAGTCATTTATTTAAGTCATTTCTCGCCTAATCAAAAAATAAAATAAATTTCCACCGATCATTTGAATTGTATCATCCGTTAATTTCTGTTAAAATGAATTCCGACCGTTCGGTCGTGCCGTAACCACGTTGGAAATAAAAAAAGAGGTAAAATAATAATATAATAATAAAAAATATCTTTTAGTAAAATGAAGCGGAAAAATCAATCGGACGTTTTCTCTTTGGGATTTCTCATTCTTAATTGAATTGACTAATAACTAAAGCGAAACTAAGGCTAAAATCAATTCGCCAAGTCAAGCTAGTCCACCAAAAAATCAATAAAAAAGGATTTGAAAGTTTTATCTCAGCTTTTTCTTACCAAGTTAAATGGATCATTTTTAAAGGCCCAACACCTTTAAGTGATCACCTTTCAAGTAAAAGAATCGCTTGATTTACCTTTAAAGAAAGAACTACGTAGGTCTGATTTCCTCTTCGATGGAGGGTACGTAGGAGCAAGAGCCCCGCTTTTGTCGACCTCAAAAAATAAAAAGAAATAAAAGTTAAGGTAACACAATTTCCACAATTCTAAAAAATAGGTTGTTGTCCTTTGAGACAAACGTGAGAGGTGCCAATACCTTCCTCAAACGTAAATACAACTCCCGAACTTAGAATTTTCATTTCGACCGGTTTCCTTCGGTTTTTCCGACGTTTTGCACAAATAAACGTTGGTGGCGACTCCGCGCATCTTTCCTCCTTTGGAAAGCGCTCCCGTGAGCCTCGCCTCGCTCGCCCGCAAAAGGGCACGTTGCGACAGTTGGCGACTCCACTGGGGACATTTTTGCGAGTTAGGCCTATTTTAAGGAATTGTGGATTTGTGAAACTTCATGTGTGCATTTGTTGAACTGTGTAAAATGTAAATAACTGTTGTCTATTTCGCATTCTTTACACTGCATTCTAAGCACCCAAGGGTTTGAGTAGAAAAGGGGCCCTATACCCGGGTTCATGGGAATTTAAGGAGTGGAGGTGAATCTATCATCATGCTAGGTCTCCGACTTGCTTGATAATAGTGAAACCTCATCTAGAGCTTTCTCTCTTTATAATGTGTTGTCGCTGGTATTCCATACCGCCACAATATTATTATCTTGAGTGATGATACCTCTAGAAAACAGCCGTGTGAGTTATGAATTGTTGGGGAGTAGTTATTAGAGACCCCTAGATATTATCCTATAGGTTCCCAAATAGGGGCAAAGAGCAAACACGCTCCGTGCCATTCGTTCTCATGCATTTTTTGGTAAATAGCACTAGTTTATAGTTTTGCTAGTGATGTTTGGTTTCTTTAGAGTAATACGTAACCTTTTTAATGCTACGTTGAGGCGCCATCATGCCCAAAATGTAGCATTAAAATTGGATCTCTGCGGTCTCGTATGTGTGAATTACCCCTTTGTGTTGTTTTCTTTCCGTTCCATACATACGCATTGCATCATTCATGTCGGAGTCTTGATCCACCCCTTTTTTAGGTAAATGATGGGGACGAATCAAAATAGCAAAAGGTTTTATCAAGTCAAGGTTAAAAGTCTAGATGTCACCAGCCTCAAGGAATTGGGACGATTGATGGGACCTCTCCAAAGGCAAGCCTTCCGCAAAGTGTACGGAAAGATTCTAGATTTCACCGCGGCGGAGGTATTTACGGAAGCTGTCGTATCCCTCGCCCAATACTATGACCAGCCGTTGAGGTGCTTCACTTTTGGGGACTTCCAAATGGTACCGACTATTGAAGAGTTTGAGGAGATACTAGGATGCCCTCTTGGGGGGAGAAAACCGTATCTTTTCTCCGGGTTTCTTCCCTCCTTGAGCAAGATTGCAGCTGTGGTCGAGGATTCGGCAAGAAAGTTGGATCGCATGAAGCAAACTCGCAACGGCGTAGTGGGCCTGCCTCGGAAATACTTGGAAGGCAAGGCAAGGGATATGGCGAGCCAAGAGAAGTGGGGCCCGTTTGTGGATATATTAGCTTTGTTAATTTTTGGGGTTGTCCTCTTTCCGAACGTGGACGGTTTGGTGGACTTAGCCGCCATTGACGCTTTCCTCGCATATCACCATAGCAAGGAGAGTCCAGTGGTGGCTATCTTGGCATATTTGTTTGACACCTTTGACTGGAGGTGTGAGAAAAATAGTGCACGGATTGTCTGTTGTTTACCAGCTCTCTGTGTGTGGTTGGTTTCACACCTATTCCAACAAGACACAAGACACCCGTGTCCGCTTCAAAGTTATCGCTCATGCGCCGAAAAAGGAAGAGTCGATTGGGACCAACATTTGGCTGGGATAAGAGGCAACGCAATCAATTGGTTTCCTCGTTGGAAGGAAGGTAAGGAAGGAGTTCTTTTCTCGTGTGGGGACTACCCTAATGTTCCATTGATAGGGACTAGGGGTTGTATTAATTATAATCCCGCACTCGCCATAAGACAGCTAGGGTACTCCATGAGGGGAGCGCCAACAGAAGAAAGTCTCTCGCCTTTCCTTGTGAGGGATCTAGGCGCGCAAAGTCTCAAGGTGATACAAAGAGTCCACAAGGCGTGGAGAGGTCCGTTGAGGAAAGACAAGGAGCTTAGAGGCATCCAAAATGGCATCATCGGTGGTTATCATGGATGGCTAAGTGTTCACACGCGAGGGTTAGATTGGCTCTCCAAATTGAAAGTTATCAATGAGGAGAACTTTGAAGCTCCGGAGGAAGATGAAGAAGTCCGAGCTCTAAAATTAGAGCTAGGGAAGGCAAGACTCGCCAAGGAGAAGTTCAAATCAGCCACTACACTCATCCGGAAAGAGTGCATCGAGTTACAAGAGGAAAACGCGGCCATTGCAAGAGCCCTTGAACAAGAAACTAAAAGGGCCCACAAGGAGGAATATGGCCGAGAGAAATTTTGGGGAGCGTTGTGGGGTAGCAACAATGAGCTCAAGCTCCGAAGAGAGGAATGAGACCGGTCACGGGTGCATGGCATGATCTTAAAAGAAGAGTTAGCTGCTTGCGCAAGGTCCAAGAGGAGTTTGGCTCAACACTTGGAAGCCACGGAGCAAAGCATGCTAGCTATCATAGGGCAATACAAGGAAGAGTTGAACCAGTATGTGGCCCATGAACAAAAGCTAGCGGAGGATTTTGCACAAGTGTACGCCGAAAAAGAAGCAAGAGGGAGGGTGATTGATGCATTGCATCAAGAAGCGACTATGTGGATGGATAGATTCGCCTTGACCTTGAATGGAAGTCAAGACCTCCCGCGTCTATTAGCCAAAGCAAAAGCCATGGCCGAAGTGTGTACGGCTCCCGAGGAGATTCATGGGCTAATCAACTACTGTCAACACATGATAGATTTGATGGCCCACATAATTAGAAACCGTTAGGTTCTCTTGTAACACCTTTGTATAATCTTGGCTAGATGAAAGCTTTGTTCTTTTTATAAAATGAGAAGTTCTGAACTTATCACGTTATCTAAAAAACCTTGGGGTGGATCCAAGTGCTCCGATCATTCATTTGCATATTCATGTTTTGGTGGCATACTCACCGTTGTTTATTTCTTTAGGAATTTCATCATAACTAAAAAAGCACCAAGGCACCCCTATAGCACTCGATCCAGAAAAATGGATAATGAAGAGGGCGTGCAGGAACAGATGAAGGTCGATCTATCGGCCTTAAAATATCAAATGGCTTCCATCTTGGAGGTCATGTTAAAACTCCAGAAAACTATAGAGGATAAAGCCATGGCAACCGCCTCCAGTACGGTTAGGGAAGCGGAGCCGGTGCTGCAGCCCGCCTTAAATCTGGGCCGAGACAGAAACACGGCAGTGTTTGGTCGGAGGTGTAGTCCGCAAGCTTACCCCTATGGCTTGCCTCCGGACTTCACTCCCCGTGCCGCCCCGGAAGATTTAAGCCAAGCCCCTACTTTCGAGGGGCAACTCCCACCTTATGACGACTATCCCGAGCAAGACGATGAGGAAGGAGATACCTATCTCGGTCCCCTACTTCACCTCAAAGATCCGTCCCCCCATGAATTACCCCAACCAAACATAGTCCGCCATATCCCGGCTTCACCCACACCCGTAAAAGAATCTGTTCCTTTCATGGAAGATAAGGGAAAGATTGAGGCGCTTGAGGAGAGGTTGAGAGCAGTCGAGGGCCTCGGCAATTACCCATTCTCGGATCTAGCGGACCTATGTCTCGTACCCAATATCATCATTCCTCCTAAGTTCAAAGTACCGGACTTTGATAAGTACATAGGGACGACATGTCCGAAAGGGCATCTTCGGATGTATTGCCGAAAGATGGGGGCGTATTCTGTGAACGAAAAGTTATTGGTCCATTTCTTTCAAGACAGCTTGACCGGAGCAGCTGTAGCATGGTATACCAATCTAGAAGCTTCCCAGATCCAATCATGGAAGGACTTGGCAACTACCTTCATTAGGCAGTACCAGTACAATACGGATATGGCTCCCGATCGGAACCAGCTTCAGAGTATGACTAAGCGAGAGCATGAGTCCATTAAGGAATATGCCCAAAGATGGAGAGATCTCGCAGCCCAAGTCGTACCGCCCATGACGGAGAGGGAGATGATCACAATTATGGTAGATACGTTACCCACGTTCTACTATGAAAAGCTGATAGGCTACATGCCAGCTAACTTTGCGGATCTCATCTTTGCCGGAGAAAGGATTGAATCCGGACTACGAAAAGGCAAGTTCGAATATGCTTCCAATGTGGCCCCCAACAACAACAGAAGAGCCCCAGTAGTGGGCGCGAGGAAAAAGGAAGGAGACACCCACGCGGTCACCACCGCCCCGATGTGGATGAAAGCACCCCAAAATATCCAAAGCTCATACCAGCCCAATCCCCCAAATTTTTCAATCCGAGCCAGGAGTTTTCCCCCGACTCAAGTAAAAGGACCGCCCGCGGCAGAGAGAACACCGGCCCAACGCACAGCTCCAGCCACGCCCCGGCCAGTCAACAATACTCCCCCGGCACGAGCTATAATAATGCACAGAGCCCACTCCCAAAAGATAACTTCTCTCCTATTCCCATGGCATACTCTGAATTATGGCCTTCATTATTGGAGAATCATTTGGTGGTAGCCATACCCGGGAGGGTCCTCCAACCACCCTACCCCAAGTGGTATGACCCGGGTGCCAAGTGTGCGTACCATAGTGGAGCTCCCGGACACAACATTGACTCCTGCCGCCCGTTCAAGTATAAAGTGCAGCACCTAATCAGTGCCGGCTGGCTATCGTTTCAAGAGGAAGGCCCAAATGTTAAAACTAACCCCCTAGCTAGTCATGGAAAGGCTAGCGTAAACGCCATCCAAGAAGGTGGGCCTTCGCGGGCAAGGAGATTAGGAGAGGTGGCTACTTCCAGACGTTTTATCTACCAATGGCTGCAAGCGGCATGTATGGTCTCCCGTGGTGAAGGCGAAAGGGACGAATGTTTGTTTCACCTAGGGGAGTCGCACGACATGGAAACCTGTCCCGCGGTAGAAGAATTGCTTCAGCGGCTCATGGATTGCGGGCAGCTTGAAGTGTCCATAGGAGGGAGGGAAGAACCACAAATTTGCATGCAGTCGGAAGAGAAGAAGGTTCCTCTAACCCCCAAGGCCCTAGTGATATTTTTTACTAGGAAAGGGACCGACTCCACACCCATATACCCCCGGACAGCACCCAAGCCAACACCATTTGCATATCAAAGTAATAAGGCCGTTCCATGGAAGTATACCCCTCTCGCGTTCAGCGAAAGAGTTGCAACTGAAGTTGACTCCCTGTCAGCTAAGGTGACCAACATCACCGGCCTCAGTGGCGTAACCCGCAGTGGTCGGGTGTTCGCTTCCCCTCACCCGCCGGAGTTGCCCTCCAAGGGGAAAGTGTTAGACAAGTGGCCTCAGATATCTTAAGAAGGGGGGGTTGAATTAAGATATTCCAAACTGTTTCCCCTAATTAAAAATCTATTTCACTTTTTACTCAAGTTATGAATTCCCTTAATGACAATCTTCTTAAATATTAATTCAAATGAAGCAACTTGAATATGAATATAAAGCAATAATAAATAAAGGAGATTAAGGGAAGAGAAAATGCAAACTCAGTTTTATACTGGTTCGGCCACACCCTTGTGCCTACGTCCAGTCCCCAAGCAACCCGCTTGAGAGTTCCACTATCTTGTAAATTCCTTTTACAAGTTCTAAACACACAAGGACAATCCTTCCTTTATGTTTAGAGATCCTTTACAACAAGAGACTCACAGTCTCTTAATCCCTTAGAGAATGAGAAGAAGAAGAGGAACAAATCTCTCTAGAAAGAGATGGATTTTACAGATTGAGCACTCAATTAATTCCTTAATGAATTGCAATTGAATTGGCCAAGGAATTCTTAAGAGGATAAAATGAATTTGCTCTTTGAGAGGATAAACACTTTGTTGTTCTGAAAATCTCTCTACAATTTCGTGTTTAAGTCACATATATATAGACCATTGGTGGTCATGAGTAAAGCCTTTGAAAAGTTGTGACTCTTGAAATTATTTTTCTGAAAATCCTGTCTGGTAATCGATTACAGTAATTGTGTAATCGATTACAGCTTTTAAAATTTGAATTAAAACGTTTACTAACTGCTGGTAATCGATTACCAAAATTGTGTAATCGATTACAGCTTTTAAAATTTTGAATTCAAATTTTTATAGCTGTTATAAAACGTATTTGGCCACTGGTAATCGATTACATCCTCTGGTAATCGATTACCAGAGAGTAAAATCTTTGAGAAACACTTTTTATATTAAATCACTTGGCCAAACCTTTGCTAATTCAATTAGGAATTCCCTTCCTAATATTCTAGTGATCATCTTGATGTTGTGACTTGTAATCTTGAAGTATTGTCTTGAATTTTAATCTTGAAAAGCCCATTTGCATCAATTGCAACACATCATCATGATCATCATCAAAACATCAAAGCCAATTGCATCTACAATCTCCCCCTTTTTGATGATGACAATACAATACCTGAAATCAAGATTCAAGCAAGCAACAAACAATTGTATATAGATAAAATGTGCATCCGTTTACTCCCCCTATATTTCGGAATTCATGATCACTTGATTTCTAAGTTTGTTAAGCTTTTTCTTAAGCTTTTTCTACAACCTTTTCTCCCCCTTTGGCAACATCAAAAAGCCAAAGACCTCGGAAATCAACACAGATATGACAAAGGAGTAGAAAATATATAAATATCAGAGTATAAAACACAAGAAGCCAAACTCACAAAGAAGAAATAATCAAACCAGAATCTTAATAACTGAAAATGTCAACAATCACAAAACATCCAAGACTGAAATTTAAAAAACCACAAGATAAATAAGCAAGGTACTTAGCATAATAATGTAAATTCTAAGAAACTAAAAGCCAAAATACACGGCTTATAAAAGATAAATAATCAGAAACTAAAATCTAAGAAGACGGAGGTGGTGGTGGAAGATCGAAACTCTGACGAATGTATCCGACATCCTCTTCAAGCTGTGTAAGACGAATGTCCATACCGGCAAAGCGTGAATCTAACGAGTCGAAGCGGTCACCAACATAAGAACGAAGACCCCGTAATTCGGAGAGGACTTCATTCATGAGTGCGGAATCTTCACGTTGAGGGGGAGGTGAAGGAGTACGTTCATCTTGAGGAGGGAGTGCATCCTTCTTCAGCCATTGTCCATTCCGATCTTTACGATACCCAAAGGAGGTCATTGCACCAGCACCAATGTCAAAGGAACGCTTGACTTGAACAAAGGGTTCATCATCAAGCGGAATTTGAAAATGACGCAAAAACAGAGTAATCAAATGTGGATAAGGAAGAGGTGCATTGGCCCGTAATGCCTTATGCATTCGGTACCGAACCAAATGGGCCCAGTCGATCTGACGACCGGTTAGAAAAGCCCACATAAGAATCAAATCCTCCTCAGAGGCTTGTGCTAAATTTGAAGACCGAGGAAGCAAAATTCTAACAATGATATAATGCATGATGCGATTAACAAAAGTTAATGACCCGGCCAACAATCTACCGGTCATTTCAGCTTGATCATTGCAGACCATGCGACGAGCATCATGACTCGAATAATCGAATTTCCAGTCATCAACAATGGTGCCCTCAAAAGGTGCACCTTGACTGGGTAAATGAGTCAAAGAAAAGAAAAGTGACTGATCAATGACCATAGAAGTACCATGCACCTCAGACATAATAATACCATCCTGAATTTTTAAATTGCAGTAGAAGACCTTTACAAGTTCAGGATAATATGGCAATTTAAATGACATGAAATCAACAAGACCAGAATTTTGAAACACTTGATAGCAATCAAACGTTTCATCATTAAAGAACTCTACGTCTAGGTATTTAGGGTCTAAGATTATTCTAGAAGAAAACTGAGAAAGGTACCGTAGACGTTGATCATCGGATGAAAACAATGTTGATGATCTTGGAGATGAAAAAGAAGGAGGAATAGGTGCTGTGGGTGCTCCGGATGGGCCGTGACGGCGATGGGCAGCAGCGGTAGCGGTGGAGGATGATCCCTTTCTCTTCTTTGATGGCTCTGCCATTTGATGAAGTTTTTCTGGATTTTGATTGGTGGAAGTGAAAGAGGAGTGAAAAAGAGGAAGATTGGGCTTTACGGGACGTGATTTGGTGAAGAATTGAGTGAGAATCGAAGGTTTGAAGTTCTAGGTATGGAGGAAAACGTGGAGGAAGCTTTAGCTGCGCAGCAGCTCTGATTTCGTGAGTATTTATAGAAGATGACGCATTGTAATCGATTACAGGTATTGGTAATCGATTATAGGCCCAATAAGCCTTCTGGTAATCGATTACAAGATTTTGTAATCGATTACAGGCTGCCTGTTCATGTGTAATCGATTACACTGGATGGTAATCGATTACCAGAGCCTATCCTAGGCTAGTTTCTATGAGAATATCTATATTTATGCTCAAATACATCCTATATGACTAATTTTCACTACTAATACACTAAATTCAATCATTCAATTACTATATACACAAGAAATCATAAATTCTATCATAAAAACAAGAATTCAAACAAGATCAAACAAAATAATCTACAATCAAAAGGTAAAAGTAAATCAACCAATCAATCAACCAATCAATTCCTATTTTTCTAAATCCCTTACATCTAAGAGACCTAATTCTCTTCTAATAGAGAAAAACACTTCCTTGGGGAGAGGTTTAGTGAAAATATCAGCAAGTTGATTCTTAGTATCAACAAATTCTAATACACAATCTCCCTTTAAGACATGATCTCTAAGAAAGTGGTGTCTAATCTCTATATGTTTAGTTCTTGAATGTTGAACTGGGTTTTTGGATAGATTTATGGCACTAGTATTATCACACTTAATAGGTATGCGATCAAGAATGATGCCATAGTCAGATAATTGTTGCTTCATCCATAAAATTTGTGCACAACAACTACCGGCAGAGATATACTCCGCTTCAGCAGTAGATAAAGCAACACTGTTTTGTTTCTTACTATGCCATGAGACAAGAGCCGATCCAATAAATTGACAAGTTCCACTTGTACTTTTTCTATCAGTTTTAGATCCGGCAAAATCAGAATCAGAATATCCTATTAAGTTACATGTTGAATTCTTAGGATACCATAATCCTAAATTGATTGTGCCTAATAGATATCTCATGATTCTCTTTACTGCACTTAGATGTGATTGTTTGGGGTTGTAGATGCAATTGGCTTTGATGTTTTGATGATGATCATGATGATGTGTTGCAATTGATGCAAATGGGCTTTTCAAGATTAAAATTCAAGACAATACTTCAAGATTACAAGTCACAACATCAAGATGATCACTAGAATATTAGGAAGGGAATTCCTAATTGAATTAGCAAAGGTTTGGCCAAGTGATTTAAAATAAAAAGTGTTTTTCAAAGGTTTTACTCTCTGGTAATCGATTACCAGAGGATGTAATCGATTACCAGTGGCCAAATACGTTTTATAACAGCTATAAAAATTTGAATTCGAAATTTTAGACTGTGTAATCGATTACACAATTTTGGTAATCGATTACCAGCAGTTAGTAAACGTTTTAATTCAAATTTTAAAAGTTGTAATCGATTACACAATTACTGTAATCGATTACCAGACAGGAATTTCAGAAAAATAATTTCAAGAGTCACAACTTTTCAAAGGCTTTACTCATGACCACAAATGGTCTATATATATGTGACTTAAACACGAAATTGCTCAGAGATTTTCAGTACAACAAAGTGTTTATCCTCTCAAAGAGCAAATTCATTTTATCCTCTTAAGAATTCCTTGGCCAATTCAATTGCAATTCATTAAGGAATTAATTGAGTGCTCAATCTGTAAAATCCATCTCTTTCTAGAGAGATTTGTTCCTCTTCTTCTTCTCATTCTCTAAGGGATTAAGAGACTGTGAGTCTCTTGTTGTAAAGGATCTCTAAACACAAAGGAAGGATTGTCCTTGTGTGTTTAGAACTTGTAAAAGGAATTTACAAGATAGTGGAACTCTCAAGCGGGTTGCTTGGGGACTGGACGTAGGCACAAGGGTGTGGCCGAACCAGTATAAAACCGAGTTTGCATTTTCTCTTCCCTTAATCTCCTTTATTTATTATTGCTTTATATTCATATTCAAGTTGCTTCGTTTGAATTAATATTTAAGAAGATTGTCATTAAGGGAATTCATAACTTGAGTAAAAAGTGAAATAGATTTTAATTAGGGGAAACAAATTGGAATATCTTAATTCAACCCCCCCCCTTCTTAAGATATCTGAGGCCACTTGTCTAACAAGTGGTATCAGAGCTTCATTCTTGTACAAAGTTTAGAAGCTTCAAGAAAAAGATGGCCTCAGCAAATTCCTTATTTCCAGAAGGGAATTCTATCAATAGACCTCCAATCTTTAATGGAGAGGGTTACCACTACTGGAAAACCCGAATGCAAATTTTTATCGAGGCAATAGATCTAAATATCTGGGAAGCCATTGAAATAGGGCCTTATATACCCACCACAGTAGAAAGAGTTTCAATAGATGGTAGTTCATCAAGTGAAAGCATAACCATAGAAAAACCTAGAGATAGATGGTCTGAAGAGGATAGAAAACGAGTACAATACAACCTAAAAGCCAAAAACATAATAACATCTGCCCTAGGAATGGATGAATATTTCAGAGTTTCAAATTGCAAGAGTGCTAAGGAAATGTGGGACACTCTTCGATTAACACATGAAGGAACTACAGATGTTAAAAGATCTAGGATAAATGCACTAACTCATGAGTATGAATTATTTAGAATGAATACAAATGAAAATATTCAGAGTATGCAAAAGAGATTTACACATATAGTAAATCATCTAGCAGCCTTAGGCAAAGAATTTCAAAATGAAGATCTTATAAACAAGGTGCTAAGATGTTTAAGTAGAGAATGGCAACCCAAAGTAACGGCTATTTCTGAATCAAGAGATTTGTCTAACATGTCTCTTGCCACTTTATTTGGTAAGTTGCAGGAACACGAGATGGAACTATTGAGATTGCACCAAAATGAAGAAAACGACAAGAAAAAGAAAGGAATTGCTCTTAAAGCATCATCCTCAATTCAAGAAGAAAGTGATCAGGATAATGATGCAGATGATGATGATGATCTAAGTTTCTTTGTAAAAAGATTCAACAAATTTCTTAAAGTAAGAGGAAATCAGAGGCGACCAAATTTTAAATCAAAGAGAAGGACAGAAAATTCATCCTCTACTCTAAAATGCTTTGAATGCAATCAACCTGGACATCTGAGGGTTGATTGTCCCATCTTCAAGAAAAAGATGGAAAAATCTGAAAAGAAAAATCATAGTGAGAAGAAACTAAAGAAAGCATACATCACATGGGATGAAAATGATTTGGAATCCTCTGATGATTCTGAAAATGAAGAGATAAATCTTTGCCTTATGGCAAAAAGTTACGAAAGTGATGAAGAGGTAACATCTTCAAACAACTTATCTATTTCTTTTGATGAATTGCAAGATGCATTTGCTGATTTGCATAAAGAATCAATTAAACTTGCAAAATTAGTTTCATCATCAAAGAAAACAATTTCAAATTTAGAAAATGAAATTTCAAAATTAAACAAAGAATTAGATCTTCTTAGAAATGAAGTTTCAATCTCTAAAACAAATGAAAAAGTTAATATCTCCACTATTAATGACAAGAAAATAACAGATTCTTGTAGTTGTTGTGATAAATATGTAAAAGAAATTAAAGAGTTAAAAAATTCACTTGCAAAATTTTCATATAGTAGAAATAATTTAGATGTTATATTAAGTAAACAAAGATATGTGTCAAATAAAAATGGACTAGGGTATAAATCTGAAAAACTACAAAAGGTTCATAAAAACTTTTCCACTTCCACACAAAAATGTAATTCTAATTCTATCACTTGTTTTTACTGTGGAAGAAGAGGACATGGCATATCAACTTGCTACTTCAAGAAAAATTACAGTAATATTAAAATGATATGGGTCCCAAAAGGATCCTCAGTTTATACTAACATGCAAGGACCCAATAAAATTTGGGTACCTAAGTCAAAAACTTGATTATGCAGGTATCTTTAAGTAAGAAGTGGTACATAGATAGCGGATGCTCAAAACATATGACTGGAGATGCATCAAATTTTACACACATATCTCCAAAGAAAAGCGGGCATGTAACATATGGTGACAACAACAAAGGTAGAATTCTTGGAGTGGGTAAAATAGGTACAAATTCTTCAAACTCCATTGAAAATGTTCTACTTGTTGAAGGTCTTAAGCATAGCCTGCTTAGCGTTAGTCAACTATGTGACAAAGGCTATCTAGTATCATTTGATTCTCAGAAATGTCTTATAGAACATAAGCATGACATTAATATAAAGCATGTAGGACATAGAGTCAATAATGTTTACATGATAGACTTAAGCATAAAACAAGAAAACAATCATTGCTTTCTTAGTAAAGATGATGATCCATGGTTATGGCATAAAAGAATTGCTCACATAAAAATGGATCACTTAAATAAATTAATTTCAAAAGATTTAGTAGTTGGTTTGCCTAAATTGAAATTTGAAAAAGATAAATTATGCGATGCATGTCAAAAGGGCAAACAAACAAGAGTCTCATTCAAATCTAAAAATGTTGTTTCAACCACTCGACCATTACAGTTATTGCATATGGATCTATTTGGTCCATCTAGAACCATGAGTTTTGGAGGAAATTACTATGCTTTAGTTATAGTTGATGATTTCTCTAGATATACTTGGACATTATTTATTACACATAAAAGTGATTCATTCCATGCATTTAGGAAACTTGCTAAAGTCATACAAAACAAGAAAAATCTCAAGATTGCATCCATTAGAAGTGATCATGGGGGTGAATTTGAAAATAAAGATTTTGAATTATTTTGTGATGAACATGGTATTGAACATAATTTTTCTGCACCAAGAACTCCTCAACAAAATGGAGTTGTTGAGAGGAAAAATAGGTCATTGGAAGAAATTGCAAGAACTTTATTAAATGATACTTCTCTTCCAAAGTATTTTTGGGCTGAAGCTGTCAATACTGCATGTTACATCATGAATAGAGCCTTGATAAGACCTATTTTAAAGAAAACCCCATATGAGTTATTTAACGGTAGAAAACCTAATATTTCTCATCTACATGTTTTTGGTTGCAAGTGCTTTGTACTTAATAATGGTAAAGATAATCTAGGAAAATTCGATGCAAAATCTGATGAAGGCATTTTTCTTGGATATTCTTTACAAAGCAAAGCATATAGAATATATAATAAGAGAACTATGAATATAGAGGAATCCATTCATGTTACCTTTGATGAATCTAATGCTATATTGTCAACAAAGAATATGCTAGATGACATTGCAGATTCTTTAGAACATATGAACATTCATGAACAAGATTCCAAAGGAAATGACAAAGGAAACAATGAAGATCCTCCAGAAGAAGGCAAATCCAATGATGTACTCCCAAGAGAATGGAAAACTTCAAGAGATCATCCCCTCGACAACATAATTGGTGATATCTCAAAAGGGGTAACAACTAGACATTCTCTTAAAGATTTATGCAATAATATGGCTTTTGTATCTATGATTGAACCTAAAAATATAAAAGAAGCCATAGTAGATGATAATTGGATCATTGCCATGCAAGAAGAACTAAACCAATTTGAAAGAAACAATGTATGGAAATTAGTAGAAAAACCTGAAAATTATCCTGTCATTGGAACAAAATGGGTTTTTAGAAATAAATTAGATGAACATGGTATAATTATTAGAAATAAAGCCAGGTTAGTAGCAAAAGGGTATAATCAAGAAGAGGGGATAGACTATGAAGAAACATATGCTCCTGTTGCAAGATTAGAAGCCATTAGAATGCTTTTGGCATATGCATCCATAATGAACTTTAAACTTTATCAAATGGATGTTAAGAGTGCCTTTCTAAATGGCTTAATTCAAGAAGAGGTATATGTTGAACAACCCCCTGGTTTTGAAATTTCTGATAAACCAAATCATGTTTATAAATTACAAAAGGCTCTTTATGGTTTGAAACAAGCCCCTAAGGCATGGTATGAACGATTAAGTAATTTTCTTCTTGAAAAAGAATTCTCCAGAGGTAAAGTGGATACCACATTATTCATAAAGAGAAAGCTTAATGATATTTTGTTGGTTCAAATATATGTTGATGATATAATTTTTGGATCCACTAATGATTCATTGTGCAAGGAGTTTTCCCTTGATATGCAAAGTGAATTTGAAATGTCAATGATGGGAGAACTAAAGTACTTTCTGGGATTACAAATCAAGCAAACTCAAGAAGGTATATTCATCAATCAATCCAAATACTGCAAGGAATTGATCAAAAGATTTGGGATGGATAGTGCAAAACACATGTCTACACCGATGAGCACTAATTGTTACTTAGATAAAGATGAATCTGGTCAGTCTATAGACATAAAACAATATCGAGGTATGATCGGATCTCTTCTTTATTTATCTGCTAGTAGACTTGATATTATGTTTAGTGTATGCATGTGTGCTAGGTTTCAATCCAACCCCAAACAATCACATCTAAGTGCAGTAAAGAGAATCATGAGATATCTATTAGGAACAATCAATTTAGGATTATGGTATCCTAAGAATTCAACATGTAACTTAATAGGATATTCTGATTCTGATTTTGCCGGATCTAAAACTGATAGAAAAAGTACAAGTGGAACTTGTCAATTTATTGGATCGGCTCTTGTCTCATGGCATAGTAAGAAACAAAACAGTGTTGCTTTATCTACTGCTGAAGCGGAGTATATCTCTGCCGGTAGTTGTTGTGCACAAATTTTATGGATGAAGCAACAATTATCTGACTATGGCATCATTCTTGATCGCATACCTATTAAGTGTGATAATACTAGTGCCATAAATCTATCCAAAAACCCAGTTCAACATTCAAGAACTAAACATATAGAGATTAGACACCACTTTCTTAGAGATCATGTCTTAAAGGGAGATTGTGTATTAGAATTTGTTGATACTAAGAATCAACTTGCTGATATTTTCACTAAACCTCTCCCCAAGGAAGTGTTTTTCTCTATTAGAAGAGAATTAGGTCTCTTAGATGTAAGAGATTTAGAAAAATAGGAATTGATTGGTTGATTGATTGGTTGATTTACTTTTTATCTTTTGATTGTAGATTGTTTTGTTTGATCGTGTTTGAATTCTTGCTTTTATGATAGAATTTATGATTTCTTGTGTATATAGTAATTGAATGATTGAATTTAGTATATTAGTAGTAAAAATTAGTCATATAGGATGTATTTGAGTATAAATATAGATATTCTCTTAGAAACTAGCCTAGGATAGGCTCTGGTAATCGATTACCATCCAGTGTAATCGATTACACATGAACAGACAGCCTGTAATCGATTACAACATCCTGTAATCGATTACCAGAAGGCTTATTGGGCCTGTAATCGATTACCAATACCTGTAATCGATTACAATGCGTCATCTTCTATAAATACTCACGAAATCAGAGCTGCTGCGCAGCCAAAGCTTCCTCCACGTTTTCCTCCATACCTAGAACTTCAAACCTTCGATTCTCACTCAATTCTTCACCAAATCACGTCCCGTAAAGCCCAATCTTCCTCTTTTTCACTCCTCTTTCACTTCCACCGATCGAAATCCAGAAAAACTTCATCAAATGGCAGAGCCATCAAAGAAGAGAAAGGGATCATCCTCCACCGCTACCACTGCTGCCCATCGCCGTCACGGCCCATCTGGAGCACCCACAGCACCTGTTCCTCCTTCTTTGTCATCTCCAAGATCATCAACACTGTTTTCATCCGATGATCAACGTCTACGGTACCTTTCTCAGTTTTCTTCTAGAATAATCTTAGACCCTAAGTACCTAGACGTAGAGTTCTTTAATGATGAAACGTTTGATTGCTATCAAGTGTTTCAAAATTCTGGTCTTGTTGATTTCATGTCATTTAAATTGCCATATTATCCTGAACTTGTAAAGGTCTTCTACTGCAATTTAAAAATTCAGGATGGTATTATTATGTCTGAGGTGCATGGTACTTCTATGGTCATTGATCAGTCACTTTTCTTTTCTTTGACTCATTTACCCAGTCAAGGTGCACCTTTTGAGGGCACCATTGTTGATGACTGGAAATTCGATTATTCGAGTCATGATGCTCGTCGCATGGTCTGCAATGATCAAGCTGACATGACCGGTAGATTGTTGGCCGGGTCATTAACTTTTGATAATCGCATCATGCATTATTTCATTGTTAGAATTTTGCTTCCTCGGTCTTCAAATTTAGCACAAGCCTCTGAGGAGGATTTGATTCTTATGTGGGCTTTTCTAACCGGTCGTCAGATCGACTGGGCCCATTTGGTTCGGTACCGAATGCATAAGGCATTACGGGCCAATGCACCTCTTCCTTATCCACATTTGATTACTCTGTTTTTGCGTCATTTTCAAATTCCGCTTGATGATGAACCCTTTGTTCAAGTCAAGCGTTCCTTTGCAATTGGTGCTGGAGCAGTGACCTCCTTTGGGTATCGTAAAGATCGGAATGGACAATGGCTGAAGAAGGATGCACTCCCTCCTCAAGATGAACGTACTCCTTCACCTCCTCCTCAACGTGAAGATTCCGCACTCATGAATGAAGTCCTCTCCGAATTACGGGGTCTTCGTTCGTATGTTGGTGACCGCTTTGACTCGTTAGATTCACGCTTTGCCGGTATGGACATTCGTCTTACACAGCTTGAAGAGGATGTCAGATACATTCGTCAGAGTTTCGATCTTCCACCACCTCCTCCGTCTTCTTAGATTTTAGATTCTGCTTATTTATCTTCTATAAGCCGTGTATTTTGGCTTTTAGTTTCTTAGAATTTACATTATTATGCTAAGTACTTTGCTTATTTATCTTGTGTTTTTAAATTTCAGTCTTGGATATTTTGTGGTTGTTGACATTTTATGTTATTTGAATTCTGGTTTGATTATTTTCTTGATTATGAGTTTGGCTTATTGTATTTAATACTCTGATACTTATATCTTGCTACTCCATTGTTATAACTGTGTTGGTTTCCGAGTTCTTTGGCTTTTTGATGTTGCCAAAGGGGGAGAAAAAGGTTGTAGCAAAAGCTTAACAAACTTAGAAATCAAGTGATCATGTATTCCGAAATATAGGGGGAGAAAACGGATGCACATTTTACCTATATACAATTGTTTGTTGCTTGCTTGAATCTTGATTTCAGGTATTGTATTGTCATCATCAAAAAGGGGGAGATTGTAGATGCAATTGGCTTTGATGTTTTGATGATGATCATGATGATGTGTTGCAATTGATGCAAATGGGCTTTTCAAGATTAAAATTCAAGACAATACTTCAAGATTACAAGTCACAACATCAAGATGATCACTAGAATATTAGGAAGGGAATTCCTAATTGAATTAGCAAAGGTTTGGCCAAGTGATTTAAAATAAAAAGTGTTTTTCAAAGGTTTTACTCTCTGGTAATCGATTACCAGAGGATGTAATCGATTACCAGTGGCCAAATACGTTTTATAACAGCTATAAAAATTTGAATTCGAAATTTTAGACTGTGTAATCGATTACACAATTTTGGTAATCGATTACCAGCAGTTAGTAAACGTTTTAATTCAAATTTTAAAAGTTGTAATCGATTACACAATTACTGTAATCGATTACCAGACAGGAATTTCAGAAAAATAATTTCAAGAGTCACAACTTTTCAAAGGCTTTACTCATGACCACAAATGGTCTATATATATGTGACTTAAACACGAAATTGCTCAGAGATTTTCAGTACAACAAAGTGTTTATCCTCTCAAAGAGCAAATTCATTTTATCCTCTTAAGAATTCCTTGGCCAATTCAATTGCAATTCATTAAGGAATTAATTGAGTGCTCAATCTGTAAAATCCATCTCTTTCTAGAGAGATTTGTTCCTCTTCTTCTTCTCATTCTCTAAGGGATTAAGAGACTGTGAGTCTCTTGTTGTAAAGGATCTCTAAACACAAAGGAAGGATTGTCCTTGTGTGTTTAGAACTTGTAAAAGGAATTTACAAGATAGTGGAACTCTCAAGCGGGTTGCTTGGGGACTGGACGTAGGCACAAGGGTGTGGCCGAACCAGTATAAAACTGAGTTTGCATTTTCTCTTCCCTTAATCTCCTTTATTTATTATTGCTTTATATTCATATTCAAGTTGCTTCGTTTGAATTAATATTTAAGAAGATTGTCATTAAGGGAATTCATAACTTGAGTAAAAAGTGAAATAGATTTTAATTAGGGGAAACAGATTGGAATATCTTAATTCAACCCCCCCCTTCTTAAGATATCTGAGGCCACTTGTAGATGAGAAATATTAGGTTTTCTACCGTTAAATAACTCATATGGGGTTTTCTTTAAAATAGGTCTTATCAAGGCTCTATTCATGATGTAACATGCAGTATTGACAGCTTCAGCCCAAAAATACTTTGGAAGAGAAGTATCATTTAATAAAGTTCTTGCAATTTCTTCCAATGACCTATTTTTCCTCTCAACAACTCCATTTTGTTGAGGGGTTCTTGGTGCAGAAAAATTATGTTCAATACCATGTTCATCACAAAATAATTCAAAATCTTTATTTTCAAATTCACCCCCATGATCACTTCTAATGGATGCAATCTTGAGATTTTTCTTGTTTTGTATGACTTTAGCAAGTTTCCTAAATACTTGGAATGAATCACTTTTATGTGTAATAAATAATGTCCAAGTATATCTAGAAAAATCATCAACTATAACTAAAGCATAGTAATTTCCTCCAAAACTCATGGTTCTAGATGGACCAAATAGATCCATATGCAATAACTGTAATGGTCGAGTGGTTGAAACAACATTTTTAGATTTGAATGAGACTCTTGTTTGTTTGCCCTTTTGACATGCATCGCATAGTTTATCTTTTTCAAATTTCAATTTAGGCAAACCAACTACTAAATCTTTTGAAATTAATTTATTTAAGTGATCCATGTTTATGTGAGCAATTCTTTTATGCCATAACCATGGATCATCATCTTTACTAAGAAAGCAATGATTGTTTTCTTGTTTTATGCTTAAGTCTATCATGTAAACATTATTGACTCTATGTCCTACATGCTTTATATTAATGTCATGCGTATGTTCTATAAGACATTTCTGAGAATCAAATGATACTAGATAGCCTTTGTCACATAGTTGACTAACGCTAAGCAGGCTGTGCTTAAGGCCTTCAACAAGTAGAACATTTTCAATGGAGTTTGAAGAATTTGTACCTATTTTACCCACTCCAAGAATTCTACCTTTGTTGTTGTCACCATATGTTACATGCCCGCTTTTCTTTGGAGATATGTGTGTAAAATTTGATGCATCTCCAGTCATATGTTTTGAGCATCCGCTATCTATGTACCACTTCTTTCTCAAAGATACCTGCATAATCAAGTTTTTGACTTAGGTACCCAAATTTTATTGGGTCCTTGCATGTTAGTATAAACTGAGGATCCTTTTGGGACCCATATCATTTTAATGTTACTGTAATTTTTCTTGAAGTAGCAAGTTGATATGACATGTCCTCTTCTTCCACAGTAAAAACAAGTGATAGAATTAGAATTACATTTTTGTGTGGAAGTGAAAAAGTTTTTATGAACCTTTTGTAGTTTTTCAGATTTATACCCTAGTCCATTTTTATTAGACACATATCTTTGTTTACTTAATATAACATCTAAATTATTTCTACTATATGAAAATTTTGCAAGAGAATTTTTTAACTCTTTAATTTCTTTTACATATTTATCACAACAACTACAAGAATCTGTTATTTTCTTGTCATTAATAGTGGAGATATTAACTTTTTCATTTGTTTTAGAGATTGAGACTTCATTTCTAAGAAGATCTAATTCTTTGTTTAATTTTGAAATTTCATTTTCTAAATTTGAAATTGTTTTCTTTGATGATGAAACTAATTTTGCAAGTTTAATTGATTCTTTATGCAAATCAGCAAATGCATCTTGCAATTCATCAAAGGAAATAGATAAGTTGTTTGAAGATGTTACCTCTTCATCACTTTCGTAACTTTTTGCCATAAGGCAAAGATTTATCTCTTCATTTTCAGAATCATCAGAGGATTCCAAATCATTTTCATCCCATGTGATGTATGCTTTCTTTAGTTTCTTCTCACTATGATTTTTCTTTTCAGATTTTTCCATCTTTTTCTTGAAGATGGGACAATCAACCCTCAGATGTCCAGGTTGATTGCATTCAAAGCATTTTAGAGTAGAGGATGAATTTTCTGTCCTTCTCTTTGATTTAAAATTTGGTCGCCTCTGATTTCCTCTTACTTTAAGAAATTTGTTGAATCTTTTTACAAAGAGACTTAGATCATCATCATCATCTGCATCATTATCCTGATCACTTTCTTCTTGAATTGAGGATGATGCTTTAAGAGCAATTCCTTTCTTTTTCTTGTCATTTTCTTCATTTTGGTGCAATCTCAATAGTTCCATCTCGTGTTCCTGCAACTTACCAAATAAAGTGGCAAGAGACATGTTAGACAAATCTCTTGATTCAGAAATAGCCGTTACTTTGGGTTGCCATTCTCTACTTAAACATCTTAGCACCTTGTTTATAAGATCTTCATTTTGAAATTCTTTGCCTAAGGCTGCTAGATGATTTACTATATGTGTAAATCTCTTTTGCATACTCTGAATATTTTCATTTGCATTCATTCTAAATAATTCATACTCATGAGTTAGTGCATTTATCCTAGATCTTTTAACATCTGTAGTTCCTTCATGTGTTAATCGAAGAGTGTCCCACATTTCCTTAGCACTCTTACAATTTGAAACTCTGAAATATTCATCCATTCCTAGGGCAGATGTTATTATGTTTTTGGCTTTTAGGTTGTATTGTACTCGTTTTCTATCCTCTTCAGACCATCTATCTCTAGGTTTTTCTATGGTTATGCTTTCACTTGATGAACTACCATCTATTGAAACTCTTTCTACTGTGGTGGGTATATAAGGCCCTATTTCTATGGCTTCCCAGATATTTAGATCTATTGCCTCGATAAAAATTTGCATTCGGGTTTTCCAGTAGTGATAACCCTCTCCATTAAAGATTGGAGGTCTGTTGATAGAATTCCCTTCTGGAAATAAGGAATTTGCTGAGGCCATCTTTTTCTTGAAGCTTCTAAACTTTGTACAAGAATGAAGCTCTGATACCACTTGTTAGACAAGTGGCCTCAGATATCTTAAGAAGGGGAGGTTGAATTAAGATATTCCAAACTGTTTCCCCTAATTAAAAATCTATTTCACTTTTTACTCAAGTTATGAATTCCCTTAATGACAATCTTCTTAAATATTAATTCAAATGAAGCAACTTGAATATGAATATAAAGCAATAATAAATAAAGGAGATTAAGGGAAGAGAAAATGCAAACTCAGTTTTATACTGGTTCGGCCACACCCTTGTGCCTACGTCCAGTCCCCAAGCAACCCGCTTGAGAGTTCCACTATCTTGTAAATTCCTTTTACAAGTTCTAAACACACAAGGACAATCCTTCCTTTGTGTTTAGAGATCCTTTACAATAAGAGACTCACAGTCTCTTAATCCCTTAGAGAATGAGAAGAAGAAGAGGAACAAATCTCTCTAGAAAGAGATGGATTTTACAGATTGAGCACTCAATTAATTCCTTAATGAATTGCAATTGAATTGGCCAAGGAATTCTTAAGAGGATAAAATGAATTTGCTCTTTGAGAGGATAAACACTTTGTTGTTCTGAAAATCTCTCTACAATTTCGTGTTTAAGTCACATATATATAGACCATTGGTGGTCATGAGTAAAGCCTTTGAAAAGTTGTGACTCTTGAAATTATTTTTCTGAAAATCCTGTCTGGTAATCGATTACAGTAATTGTGTAATCGATTACAGCTTTTAAAATTTGAATTAAAACGTTTACTAACTGCTGGTAATCGATTACCAAAATTGTGTAATCGATTACAGCTTTTAAAATTTTGAATTCAAATTTTTATAGCTGTTATAAAACGTATTTGGCCACTGGTAATCGATTACATCCTCTGGTAATCGATTACCAGAGAGTAAAATCTTTGAGAAACACTTTTTATATTAAATCACTTGGCCAAACCTTTGCTAATTCAATTAGGAATTCCCTTCCTAATATTCTAGTGATCATCTTGATGTTGTGACTTGTAATCTTGAAGTATTGTCTTGAATTTTAATCTTGAAAAGCCCATTTGCATCAATTGCAACACATCATCATGATTATCATCAAAACATCAAAGCCAATTTCATCTACAGAAAGCGCCCATGGTTCAAGAGCCCACAGGCGTAGCCACCCCCTCGAAAGAAGTAGATCCTCCAGTGGTAAGAGGGGCTGAAAAGAAAGAAGGTCTTCAAGGAAAGACGGTGACTTTGGAAGAGGCCCATGAGTTCCTTCGCCTCATCCAACAAAGCGAGTTTAAGGTAGTCGAGCAACTGAATAAAACTCCAACAAGGATCTCGTTGCTTGAACTGCTCATAAACTCCGAGCCTCATCGTACGCTGTTGATAAAAGTTTAACGATGCCCATGTAGCACATGATATCTCAGTGGAGGGTTTTGAAGGAATCATTAATCATATAACCACCAACAATTATATCGCGTTTGCGGAAGAAGAGATTCCCGTAGAGGGGAGAGGACACAACAAGGCTCTTCATGTGTCGGTAAAGTGTATGGACCATGTTGTCGCAAAGGTGCTTATCGACAATGGATCGAGTTTAAATATAATGCCGAAGACCACTTTGGAAAGGCTTCCTTTTAGTGCGTCACGTTTAAAACTGAGCTCGATGGTAGTGCGAGCCTTTGATGGTACTCGGCGGGAAGTGATGGGGGAAATCGACATTCCCATTCAGATAGGCCCCCACAGTTGCAATGTGGTGTTTCAAGTAATGGATATAAATCCCGCCTATAGCTGCCTCTTGGGAAGACCTTGGATTCATGCCATGGGAGTGGTCCCTTCAACGCTTCACCAAAAATTGAAGTTCGCAGTGGGTGGACTTTTAGTGATAGTGTCGGGTGAAGAGGATATGTTAGTGAGTTGCCCCTCCTCCGCACCATACGTAGAAGCGGCGGAAGAATCATTGGAAACGGCTTTCCAATCCTTCGAGGTGGTGAGCTGCGCCTCTGTGGAACCAAGTCCATTGCTACCTTCTCTCTCCAACGCGGCCATAATGGTGGCGCGTGTTATGCTCAGGAACGGATTTGAGCCCGGAATGGGTCTAGGCAAGGACGGCCTCGGAAATGCCGACGTGGTCGATATCAAGGGAAATCCATACAAATATGGATTAGGGTATGAACCCGGGATGTCGGGGAGGAGGAATGTGCCGTCAAGGCTTCGGGCGGATAGGGTATGGCCCGGCCGTATTAGCCAGTGTTTCACCAGTGCCGGAATGGTGTCCGAGGAGGAGGTGGCCGCAATAGAAGAGGAGTTCCCTCAAGACCCACCAAATTTCGTGCAACCATGCCATCCCGATTCTCAAGTGGGGAACTGGCGCGTGATAAGCCAATCAGAAGTCTATACCGTTGATTCAATGTAATTAGAGCCTATAGATTTCCTTTCTCTTTTGTTTTGTGAAACCTACCTTATTAAATAAAACAAAGAGATCTTGTTTCATCTGTTCTTGCAATTCCACCTTTTCTCATATCATTTTGCATGTTTTTGTTTATTTTGTCTTGTTGGGTATAGATATGAGGGTCGATTCTTTGAGGATCCTAACAACGAGGGTTTGACAATCGATTTCGATCGAGATATAAGCCAAACGATAAACGAGGAAGAGGAAGAGGACGTCCTTTCACCAGAGTTGGAGAGGTTGGTCGCTGTCGCAACCTACCCTTCGGCGGGAGGGCGACGCGAGACTCGCGGGATGCGTGTTCCACGAAAGGAATACGCGCGGAGTCGCCACCAACGTTTATTTGAGGAAAACGTCGGAAAAAACCGGAAAAGACGCGATCTACGAACTTTTTAGTGAAAGGTTCGGGAGTTGTATTTACGCACGGGGAAGGTATTAGCACCCCACACGCCCGTCCCAAGGGACGGCAGCCTTTAATCGAATGTGCAAACATGACTTTGATTTTATGTTCCTTTTATGTTCTTGTATCCTTTATACCCTTTTTATATTTTTTCTTTTTTGCGGTCGATAAGGGTGTTTCCCTTTGCTCCTACGTATTCCTCAATTTGGGATGAGAAAATCAGACCTACGTAGTTCTTTTGGAACAAAGTGTTTGGTTAAGTTGTTTTTTGTCTTTTTTGCAAAATATGTTTTTATTGAACAAAAGGTCATTTAAGGTGTTGGACCATTAAACGGTCTTTTGATTTTGAAAGATGAGAAATGTTAAGGCGTTGGACCATTAACGATTTCTTGTTTTTGAAAGGAGAGAAACGTTAAGGCATTGGACCATTAACGATCTCTTGGGGTGGTCGACAAAAGCGGGGCTTTTGCTCCTACGTATCCTCAATGAGGAACTCAGACCTACGTAGTTCTTTCTTATCAAATGATTCTTTTTTACTTAAGTGGTGATCATTTTAAGGCGTTGGACCTTAAAAATGATCCATTTTACTTAGTGAGGAATTGAAATGACGAACTTTCGAAAGCCTATTTTGTGGACGAGCTTGACTAGGCGAATTGATTTTAGCCTTAGTTTCACTTTAGTTATTAATCAATTCGGTTAAGAATGAGAAATCCCAAAGAGAAAACGTCCGATTGATTTTCCGCTTTATTTTACTAAAAGATGTTTTTTTTTTTGATTATGTATTATTATTTTTTTACCTCCTTTTTGATTTCCAACGTGGTTACGGCACGACCGAACGGTCGGAATTTATTTTAACCGAAGTTAATGGATAATACAATTCAAACGTTCGGTGGAAATTTATTTTATTTTTAGTTTAAGCGAGAAATGACTTAAGTAAAATGGCTTAAGCACGTCAACAGGGGTATAAAAAGTAAACAAAATGAGAATAAAAATGCACGAAACACAATGTGGACCACTACGGGTGCATAGAATGAATCGAAAAGCTTGGTTCGAGGTACTTACCCGTTGAAGATCGAAAGAACGATGAAGAACGAATGAAGAACGTCGAAGAACGGTTGAAACCTTTGCGAGATTCCTCACGGAAAACGTTACGGAAACGTTTCGGAAGCGCCTCGGCTTAGATTTTCTTCACGGAAACAATTTTTCCAAGCAAATTCGAAAGAGAGAGAGTGCCTAAGGGGCTGGACCTTTTTCTTCTTGCTTTCCTCCCCTATTTATAGCAAAATAGGGGAGGTGGTTGCCGCCCAGCTCGCCCAGGCGAGCTCAGCTCGCCCAGGCGAGCAGGGTTGCTTCCTCCAGAAGCAACCGCCTTCTGGAGGAATCTTCTGGAGGGCCCAAATGGCCTGGGTGCTATTTGCACCCCCATTTTTACTAAGCACACCCCCCCTCTGCTGTTTTGGTGATTCTTTTTTCGTAAAGTTACGGAAACTTACGAATTTCGCAACGATACTTGTTTCTTTCCGTAATGTTACAGAACCTTGCGGATTACATAATCATCCCCTTTTTGACTTACGGAATGTTACGGAACCTCACTTAATTATGCAACGATGCTTCCATTCGACTTCCGATTCCCGGTGTGTCACGGAAACTTACGGATTGTGCATCAATATTTTTTTGGTTTTTCGGCATGTCCTGGAATTTCACAAATTGCCTAATGATGGGTGCCAAGCACCTCACGAGGACCAAAGAATGGTCGCACGTCATCGAGCAAAGGTCCCCGGACGAAATTAGGGTAATGACAGTTGCCCCTCTTTACTTGTCTTTTATTGGAGATAAAAGGAAAGTAAAGATAAGACACTAATTTCGTCCCTCTCGATTTGACGAGAGTCGCGGGTGACCATAAATCTCCACATGCAAATGACTTGTTGTTCCCCTAGAGGAAAAAAAGGTGCAGAAGACTGTGCCAGCCCCTGCATGCTATCAAGCGTTCTGTCTTACAGATAGCAAAGAATGGGTGCGAATAACCATAAGGTATCTCCGCGTATCATGGGTGGCAGATGACCAAACTTGGTCTCTGCTTGCCAACGGAACACGACTGTGTACTGAATGGCAAAGGGGTGGCGGATAACCGTAAGGTATCTCCGCGTATCATGGGTGCAGAATGAGCCAAACTTGGT
>NW_021143678.1:0-16789 GCF_004193775.1 Glycine soja
TTCCTCCAAGCTCTTATCCATGGCCTCCTATGGTGGTGAGCTTCTTCTAGACTCATCTTCTTCTTGAAGTGGCATCTCCTCTCTCTCTTCCTTCTCCATTCCGCAGCCATTTATCTTCCAAGAAGCAAAGGAATCCATTGATGAAGAAGATCCTAGGCCTACAAGCTCCAATGGAGCTTACATCATGTGGTATCAAGAGCATCATCATCTAGGTGATGTTCTTTAGCTTCCTCTATCTTTTTGTTCGGTGAATTCTCTTTAATTCCTTGTTCTTCATCTTATTCTCCATGTATATTCTCCATTATCTTGTGGTTTGGTGCTGTTTAGAGTAGATTCAAAAAAATAAACCGATTAAATCTTAGATCTACACTTGTTCTTGCATTTCTATGGTTCAAATTTTGTAGATCTACTCTTGAATCTTGTTTTTGTGTTGATTTTAGGTTCTATCAATTTTCATTCATAATATTCTTGTGCTGAACCTTTAGATCTAAATTTTCTTCCAAAATATTGATTAGAAAAAAAAACACAAAAATCTAAGTGTAAATCACTTAATCCATGTTGTCTTAGAGTCATGTTTAGTCATGGTAATTGTCACATTATGTTCTAAGTTTGTGTTGAATTTTTATTTTGTTTATTGAATTCTAGATACATTTGTTCATGTATTCTTGTCATTCTTAGCCTATCTTTTGAATTTTGAGTCTAATTCATGCATGTTATTTAGTTCATAACATGTTATTTATTGGTCACTACGTTTTTTGAGCTGAAATTTTTACTGAATTTTCTAGACATCAGGACCAAAATTATAAAAAAAGAACCAAGCGATTTGGATTAAAGGAAAAAATAAGAAAAATCACACAAGTTGGCAGAAAAATCAGTGTCCAGGAAAAAAAAAGTGAAAGGGAAATGTGCTTGTTGTTTTGGCTCAAAATTTGTTCTATAATTGGTGCCTATTTTATACCAATCCTAGTTCTGAAATTTCAATTGAAAATTATTGTGAAAACAAGTGCCAAAACTAGAGGTTTCTTGAGTCTTTTTTTTTTTAGTTTTTCTACTCTATTCTAGAGCTATTCTAGGTTTCTCTTTGAGTCCTAGCTTGCTTTTTGTGCTTTTCATTGCTTTAATTGTTGAATAATCCTTGAAAATTTGTCTTGTTAAAACTCTATTGGTTTATCTTTCATTTCATTTTTTTTTGGTCTTTGGTTATTGCTTGTCTCTTTGTTTCCTTGCTTGTGAGTTGCCATATAGGGAATTGGAAAGGAGGATTGGTGCCAAATCTTGAAGAATTTGAGTCAAGAAGCAAGGAGCCAACCACCTTAAGAGCTATTGGACTAAGAAGCACTCCAAATTGAGTGAAACACTAAAGAGAGAATAGCCACCACAATTGAGGATTTTTTTTTGTAATTTTGTAATTGGCAATTTGCTTTTCTTTCAAATTTTGTAACAAAAAGGTCTTTCATTGGAAGTAAGTTGGGAGCCTCCAATAGGTCACACTAATTCCATTTGTGTGTAATAATTGTAGGCAATTTTCCCCTTAGGATAGTGAGTGTTTTGTTGGGAACCTTAAATGAGGTCATCCAAACACTCTTTGGATCCGCCTAGTTTGCATTTCTTGCACTTTAATTTCTTGCTTACTTTCATAGCTTATTTCATTTACCCTCCATTGTCAAACCGCCTAGATAGCTTGCCTTTTACCAATTAGTTTTTACCTTATCTTTCACATCTCTTTTAGTGTTTATTTTGGCTAGTTTCAACCATAGTTTCTTTTACCTTTTTTTTTCAAACCCCCCAACAAGAAAGAACCATAACTTAGGAACCAACATGAGTCTTCATTCTTCATCTAGTGTTAATGGTGAGGGTTCTACTCCTAAGGACCCCTTGTATAAGATATTAGATGAGTTGAGATCCCTTAATTTGTGGAAAGAAAAACAAGAGAGAAAAGAAAAAGGTAAAAAAAGAGTGGAAGAAATAAGTCAAGATGAAAGAGAGAAAATAAGAGAGGAAGAAAGAAGAAAAATAATGAAAGAAATGAAAAGAGAAAAACATGCCTCCTTTAGTAGTCATGACTCTTGCAAGAGTTTAAGTGAAGAACTTAGTGACTATTATAGAGGGCGCCATAGTTCACATACTAAACATCACTCCCAAAGAAGAGAAAATGAAAGAAAGCCTCAAGAGGCTAACATTAACCTCCCATACTTTCATGGGAAGGACAATGTGGAGGCATACTTAGATTGGGAAATAAGGGTAGAGCAAAAACTTAAAAGAAAGTTTACTTTAAAATCTTATGGCTCTCATTCTTATCCAAAGAAAGACCAAGGTCTAGGCATCTTAGGGGCAGCACCTTCTAAGCCCAATGATGATAAGGGGAAGAAAATAGAAAAGCAACCCCCTAAGGCTAGTATGCAAGAAAACCCTAGCTCTATAAAGTGCTTTAAATGTCTTGGAAGAGGACACATTACTTCTCAATGTCCCACCAAGAAAACCATGATTATGAGGAGCCAAGACATTTATAGTAGCCAATATGAGGCTACTACTTCACCTTCCTCTAGTGAAAGTGAAGAAGCAAAAAGGGAAGAATCTAGTGAAGAAATCTACCCCCAAGAAAAAGGAAAACCTTTAATGGTTAAGGAGGAGTGCAAGGAGGTAAGTGTCTCCTCCAAGAGGTTAGCTAAGAAGGAAAGACATTTTGAAATAAAGACAAATATTAAAGAAATTTCCTTTCTTAGACAACCTCCACATTTTCTCCTTTGTAAAAAGACACTTGTTAGCATTGCCACACCTCTTGGGCTTGAGTTTATTCCTCTAGTAAAGGAGTTGTTGGATGAGGGTTTGGTTCGCAAGAGCTAAAATCCTTGTGCTTTGTTGGTGCCCAAAATAGGTATTATTAGGCACCAAATCCCTAAAATAGGTGGTATGATGAATGTTTTGGGTGGTGCAACCCTCTTTTGGGAAATCACTCGTGCACCCAACAACTTCATGATTTGTGTACATAGGGACTCATTAGGTAGGTTTGTTCTTATTTTTAGTTTCAATACAAACTTAGGTACTCATATGGGACACCTTAGGTTTGTCATATTTTTTTGTAGGAATAATCAACATGAAAATAACCTTAGGCTTGTTGGCCGCGATTGACAAAAGGTGCAGAAGACGACGTTAGTCTCTGCGTGCTATCATGCTTTGAGTCTTAGAGATAGCAAAAGAAAGTTTAAACGAATAATCACTCGGGTATCTCCGCATGTCACATGACTCCAGTGTCAGTATGACAGAAATTGTCTGCGCGGAAGATGACGTAAATCTCCGCGTGTCAACGGGCATGTTGGCCGCGATTGACAAAGGGTGCAGAAGACGACGTTAGTCTCTGCGTGCTATCATGCTTTGAGTCTTAGAGATAGCAAAAGAAAGTTTTAAAGAATAACCACTCGGGTATCTCTGCATGTCACGTGACTCTAGTGTCAGTATGACAGAAATTGTGGGGGCGGCCGACAAAAGCGAGGCTCTTGCTCCTACATATCCTCAATGAGGAACTCAGACCTACGTAGTTCTGGATAACTTGTGAGACTAAAAATAGTCTCGGTGTTTTCTTCACTAAAATGCGAACATGCTTTAGTAAAGAGAGAAAAATTCCAACTAATCAGAGCAACATATGCTTTTCGGATGAAAAACAATGTGTCTACCGGGGAAGGGGAGTATGCTGATGAAATCTTCTCATAACCACAAATGAGATTTTGGATGTTAGAATTTCATTCCTAAATGACCATTTAGAGGAAACACTGGGTTCAGCAAAAATAGAAGAAAATCACTCAAAGTGTATCAATCTCACACAGGTAAGTGTTTCATCCTAATTCCGAACCATAGGTAGGTCATGACTTGATTTTGCAAATCATTTCCTATCAAATCAAAGATTACATGCGTGATCATGGATCAGTAGGACTTTATTTGGGAATGGGGTTTTTCTTGGTGGGAAATTTGGCTTTGAGTGTTTTTGGCCTTTTTCTTTTCTGTTTTTGTTTAGTGCAAGGCGAACAAGTCACCGAAGCACAAGATTTTGGTTGGTAATCAAAGGGAGAGGACCACTTTAGGTCGTGGTTTCCTTTCTTTTCATATTTACTTTGGTGATAACTCTATATTTGTTCAGATGCCGTCTGGTCCAAAGACCTTTCTGTATATTTCTTCTGTTTTCTTCCGTTCTTTGATCGGGAATTTTCTTTCCCTTTTTGATTTCCCCCATTTTCCTTGATTGGGAATTTTCCCTTTTTGCTTTCTTCTGATTCTTTTGATCGGGAATTTTCTCCTTTTCTCCTTTTCTCTTCTTTCTTTTTTCTTTTTTTTTTGTTTTCTTTGAGGGCAAGGTTTATGGTGAGTTGGGACTTTGGCTCAAGGCTTGTAGAACGGATGGACATGATATATGTCAGGGTGTTGGTTTGGTTCAGGATAAAAGGGAATGTCCCACATTATTTCCATGACACAAATGCAACAATGATGATTTGGAAATTTTATGCAAAACTAGTCATGCACGCACCCATGTGGACACTCAAGTGTCGAAAAAAAGATTTGGTCATGTGATGCTAGGGCTCATAATTCATTTTCTCTATTTTAGTCAACCCAGTGTTTCCAAAATATGTTCTTTTATCAATTTGTGCATTCATCCGAGCCTATTTTGGGTGATCGAAAAACTTTCACAGCATTTACCCTTCAGGTGTATACACATTTTTTTCAAAAACTGGTTATGATTAGTGAATTCTTTCAAAGAAAAGTTGGAAGTTATCTCTTTTCACAAGCATGTTGTTTTTTAGTCAGACAACTTTTTATTTTTATTATTTTCTTTTTCCTTCTTTTTCTTTTCTTACTTGCTCTCTTTTCCTTTTCCTCTTTTTCCTTTTTTAAGTTATTTATCATTTGTTCATTTCCTCTCTTTTTTTCTTTTTTTCTCTTTTTCTCTCTAAAAAGGTCGTGCGGACGAGGACACACACTACCTACTTACGTCTAACCATAAGGTGAACAAAAAACGCACGAAAATGGTAAGTCGCAAAAATGGTGACGAAATAACTGAGAGCCATAACGCCAAAAATTTCTAACAGAAACAAACAATAATGATAGTAACGTTAGTAACCATATGTAGAAAACAGAAAATAGTAATGTCAACGACAATATAGGCAATAACAGAAAACATCAATAGCAAACTAAACAAAACAAAAAAAAACAGATATGCCAAAAAATGCGATGACCTCGGTCACGTGGCTCCGCTTCCTCCCAAGAAATCGAGTAAATTTGTCATCTCCTCATCCATGCGGGCGTCCTCTGCATCGTCGGGAGCTCCTGTAGGTGCCTCCTCTGTCTGGTCCTCGGGCCAATCTTCGGGCCATACGACCTCAGCCCTAAACTGATTTGGAGTAGGGCACGCAAAAGGAGCGAAACCCTGGCTCTGCTGACTGAGGTTGAGTTGGTAGAGACACTCATGGATCTGCACCTGCCCCTTGTGGTTGGCCGCCTGTTGGCGAACCAAGTGCTGGAAATACCGGTCCATGCCGAATGACCCAGCTGGATCAGCCTGATGAGGTGGTGGCGGTGCGTCAGCATCCTACGGTGCATCACCCTGCGCCTGTCTAGGTGTGCAATACTTCTCAATGAAGGCCCGGGTGATTGGCGGTCGAATCACCTTGCTAGGTGTGACGGGAACACTGAACGACTAGTAGAGACCTGTGATCAATGCTGGAAACCCCAGGGCCCTGTTAGACTTATCTGGGTCTAGAAGGTGCCTGGTAGGTGGCATACCTACAAATAGATAAATGGCATCAGCGATCAACTGAGCCACATGGACGCTCATCCGTCTCAGGATGGCATACACCAGCTGACACTTCGGCAGAAGGAGGTAGGAGTTATGATCGCTTGGCAGGATGTTGCTGAGCAGCAACGTCATCCACCTCTGGGTCAAGGTAGTCATGTTGGTGCGCATGATCCGCACCCGTCTCCTGGCAACAGTCCGGGCAAAATCCTGACCCGGTATGCATAACAGCTGGGCAGTGGCCTCCTCGTCAAATCCATCGGCCCAGTTCCTTCTCTGACTATACTTGCACTCCTGGCCCTCCTCTAACACTAGCGGGTCTCCCAGGAACTAGCTGAGGGCGTCTGCATCAAAAGGAATCCACAGGTCCCTTACCCATGACCGCATGTCCCGCACGCCCTCCTCCGTGGGCAAGCATTGGCATAAAACTCTAGGACTACATCTGGGTCAAACTTGGCCATGGGAGTGACCAATGACGTCCAACGCCGGCGAGCTATCTCTTCCTGGAAGTATGTGTACTCATCGTCCCTGAGCTGGACGCATCTCTCTTGGTGGAATGTCCATCCCTTAATGGCCTCGAAACGCTGTTGGTGCTCAGCGCTCCTGAAATGATGGCTGTCGAACTCGGGAGCGGCACTAGTCCCTTCAGCCGCGGCGTCCTTCCTAGATCTCTTTGCGGAAAGCTTTCTCGGAGCCATTCCCTACGAGGACAAACATTTGGAAAGTTAGTTTACAAGAAAACGCTTATTTTAAAGCAAAAACGGCATGCTAATCTTTCCGATTTAGAACAAACTTGTGCACACATTTCCTTAATGTAAAACATTTATGAACGTGCATATGCGTAAAATATCCTACTATTTATATCAACATACAAGGATATTCAAAACATTCTAGTTACCACACACATATATATTTTTTGGAAAGAATACGTATATGCATGCTCAAGGTATTGTGTCAAAATTACATATGTTCATATCCTAAGTATTTTGCTACCACATGTTAGACAAGTGGCCTCAGATATCTTAAGAAGGGGGGGTTGAATTAAGATATTCCAAACTGTTTCCCCTAATTAAAAATCTATTTCACTTTTTACTCAAGTTATGAATTCCCTTAATGACAATCTTCTTAAATATTAATTCAAACGAAGCAACTTGAATATGAATATAAAGCAATAATAAATAAAAGAGATTAAGGGAAGAGAAAATGCAAACTCAGTTTTATACTGGTTCGGCCACACCCTTGTGCCTACGTCCAGTCCCCAAGCAACCCGCTTGAGAGTTCCACTAACTTGTAAATTCCTTTTACAAGTTCTAAACACACAAGGACAATCCTTCCTTTGTGTTTAGAGATCCTTTACAACAAGAGACTCACAGTCTCTTAATCCCTTAGAGAATGAGAAGTAGAAGAGGAACAAATCTCTCTTGAAAGAGATGGATTTTACAGATTGAGCACTCAAATAATTCCTTAAAGAATTGCAATCAAGTTGGCCAAGGAATTCTTAAGAGGATAAAATGAATTTGCTCTTTGAGAGGATAAACACTTTGTTGTACAAAAAAAATCTCTAAGCAATTTCGTGTTTAAGTCACATATATATAGACCATTGGTGGTCATGAGTAAAGCCTTTGAAAAGTTGTGACTCTTGAAATTATTTTTCTGAAATTCCTGTCTGGTAATCGATTACAGTAATTGTGTAATCGATTACAGCTTTTAAAATTTGAATTAAAACGTTTACTAACTGCTGGTAATCGATTACCAAAATTGTGTAATCGATTACATAGTCTAAAATTTCGAATTCAAATTTTTATAGCTGTTATAAAACGTATTTGGCCACTGGTAATCGATTACATCCTCTGGTAATCGATTACCAGAGAGTAAAACCTTTGAAAAACACTTTTTATTTTAAATCACTTGGCCAAACCTTTGCTAATTCAATTAGGAATTCCCTTCCTAATATTCTAGTGATCATCTTGATGTTGTGCCTTGTAATCTTGAAGTATTGTCTTGAATTTTAATCTTGAAAAGCCCATTTGCATCAATTGCAACACATCATCATGATCATCATCAAAACATCAAAGCCAATTGCATCTACAATCTCCCCCTTTTTGATGATGACAATACAATACCTGAAATCAAGATTCAAGCAAGCAACAAACAATTGTATATAGATAAAATGTGCATCCGTTTTCTCCCCCTATATTTCGGAATACATGATCACTTGATTTCTAAGTTTGTTAAGCTTTTTCTTAAGCTTTTGCTACAACCTTTTTCTCCCCCTTTGGCAACATCAAAAAGCCAAAGAACTCGGAAATCAACACAGTTATAACAATTGAGTAGCAAGATATAAGCATCAGAGTATTAAATACAATAAGCCAAACTCACAAACAAGAAATAATCAAACCAGAATCCAAATAACTGAAAATGTCAACAACCACAAAACATCCAAGACTGAAGTTTAAAATCCACAAGATAAATAAGCAAAGTACTTAGCATAATAATGTAAATTCTAAGAAACTAAAAGCCAAAATACACGGCTTATAAAAGATAAATAATCATAACCTAAAATCTAAGAAGACGGAGGTGGTGGTGGAAGATCGAAACTCTGACGAATGTATCCGACATCCTCTTCAAGCTGTGTAAGACGAATGTCCATACCGGCAAAGCGTGAATCTAACGAGTCGAAGCGGTCACCAACATACGAACGAAGACCTCGTAATTCGGAGAGGACTTCATTCATGAGTGCGGAATCCTCACGTTGAGGAGGAGGTGAAGGAGTACGTTCATCTTGAGGAGGGAGTGCATCCTTCTTCAGCCATTGTCCATTCCGATCTTTACGATACCCAAAGGAGGTCACTGCTCCAGCACCAATTGCAAAGGAACGCTTGACTTGAACAAAGGGTTCATCATCAAGCGGAATTTGAAAATGACGCAAAAACAGAGTAATCAAATGTGGATAAGGAAGAGGTGCATTGGCCCGTAATGCCTTATGCATTCGGTACCGAACCAAATGGGCCCAGTCGATCTGACGACCGGTTAGAAAAGCCCACATAAGAATCAAATCCTCCTCAGAGGCTTGTGCTAAATTTGAAGACCGAGGAAGCAAAATTCTAACAATGATATAATGCATGATGCGATTATCAAAAGTTAATGACCCGGCCAACAATCTACCGGTCATGTCAGCTTGATCATTGCAGACCATGCGACGAGCATCATGACTCGAATAATCGAATTTCCAGTCATCAACAATGGTGCCCTCAAAAGGTGCACCTTGACTGGGTAAATGAGTCAAAGAAAAGAAAAGTGACTGATCAATGACCATAGAAGTACCATGCACCTCAGACATAATAATACCATCCTGAATTTTCAAATTGCAGTAGAAGACCTTTACAAGTTCAGGATAATATGGCAATTTAAATGACATGAAATCAACAAGACCAGAATTCTGAAACACTTGATAGCAATCAAACGTTTCATCATTAAAGAACTCTACGTCTAGGTACTTAGGGTCTAAGATTATTCTAGAAGAGAACTGAGAAAGGTACCGTAGACGTTGATCATCGGATGAAAACAATGTTGATGATCTTGGAGATGACAAAGAAGGAGGAATAGGTGCTGTGGGTGCTCCGGATGGGCCGTGACGGCGATGGGCAGCAGCGGTAGCGGTGGAGGATGATCCCTTTCTCTTCTTTGATGGCTCTGCCATTTGATGAAGTTTTTCTGGATTTTGATCGGTGGAAGTGAAAGAGGAGTGAAAAAGAGGAAGATTGGGCTTTACGGGACGTGATTTGGTGAAGAATCGAGTGAGAATCGAAGGTTTGAAGTTCTAGGTATGGAGGAAAGCGTGGAGGAAGCTTTGGCTGCGCACGAGCTCCGATTTCGTGAGTATTTATAGAAGATGACGCATTGTAATCGATTACAGGTATTGGTAATCGATTACAGGCCCAATAAGCCTTCTGGTAATCGATTACAGGATGTTGTAATCGATTACAGGCTGCCTGTTCAAGTGTAATCGATTACATTGAGTGGTAATCGATTACCAGAGCCTATCCTAGGCTAGTTTCTAAGAGAATATCTATATTTATGCTCAAATACATCTTATATGACTAATTTTCACTACTAATACACTAAATTCAATCATTCAATTACTATATATACAAGAAATCATAAATTCTATCATAAAAAAAAAACAAGAATTCAAACAAGATCAAACAAAATAATCTACAATCAAAAGGTAAAAAGTAAATCAACCAATCAATCAACCAATCAATCAACCAATCAATTCCTATTTTTCTAAATCTCTTACATCTAAGAGACCTAATTCTCTTCTAATAGAGAAAAACACTTCCTTGGGGAGAGGTTTAGTGAAAATATCAGCAAGTTGATTCTTAGTATCAACAAATTCTAATACACAATCTCCCTTTAAGACATGATCTCTAAGAAAGTGGTGTCTAATCTCTATATGTTTAGTTCTTGAATGTTGAACTGGGTTTTTGGATAGATTTATGGCACTAGTATTATCACACTTAATAGGTATGCGATCAAGAATGATGCCATAGTCAGATAATTGTTGCTTCATCCATAAAATTTGTGCACAACAACTACCGGCAGAGATATACTCCGCTTCAGCAGTAGATAAAGCAACACTGTTTTGTTTCTTACTATGCCATGAGACAAGAGCCGATCCAATAAATTGACAAGTTCCACTTGTACTTTTTCTATCAGTTTTAGATCCGGCAAAATCAGAATCAGAATATCCTATTAAGTTACATGTTGAATTCTTAGGATACCATAATCCTATATTGATTGTTCCTAATAGATATCTCATGATTCTCTTTACTGCACTTAGATGTGATTGTTTGGGGTTGGATTGAAACCTAGCACACATGCATACACTAAACATAATATCAGGTCTACTAGCAGATAAATAAAGAAGAGATCCGATCATACCTCGATATTGTTTTATGTCTATAGACTGACCAGATTCATCTTTATCTAAGTAACAATTAGTGCTCATCGGTGTAGACATGTGTTTTGCACTATCCATCCCAAATCTTTTGATCAATTCCTTGCAGTATTTGGATTGATTGATGAATATACCTTCTTGAGTTTGCTTGATTTGTAATCCCAGAAAGTATTTTAGTTCTCCCATCATTGACATTTCAAATTCACTTTGCATATCAAGGGAAAACTCCTTGCACAATGAATCATTAGTGGATCCAAAAATTATATCATCAACATATATTTGAACCAACAAAATATCATTATGCTTTCTCTTTATGAATAATGTGGTATCCACTTTACCTCTGAAGAATTCTTTTTCAAGAAGAAAATTACTTAATCGTTCATACCATGCCCTAGGGGCTTGTTTCAAACCATAAAGAGCCTTTTGTAATTTATAAACATGGTTTGGTTTATCAGAAATTTCAAAACCAGGGGGTTGTTCAACATATACCTCTTCTTGAATTAAGCCATTTAGAAAGGCACTCTTAACATCCATTTGATAAAGTTTAAAGTTCATTATGGATGCATATGCCAAAAGCATTCTAATGGCTTCTAATCTTGCAACAGGAGCATATGTTTCTTCATAGTCTATTCCCTCTTCTTGATTATACCCTTTTGCTACTAACCTGGCTTTATTTCTAATAATTATACCATGTTCATCTAGTTTATTTCTAAAAACCCATTTTGTTCCAATGACAGGATAATTTTCAGGTTTTTCTACTAATTTCCATACATTGTTTCTTTCAAATTGGTTTAGTTCTTCTTGCATGGCAATGATCCAATTATCATCTACTATGGCTTCTTTTATATTTTTAGGTTCAATCATAGATACAAAAGCCATATTATTGCATAAATCTTTAAGAGAATGTCTGGTTGTTACCCCTTTTGAGATATCACCAATTATGTTGTCGAGGGGATGATCTCTTGAAGTTTTCCATTCTCTTGGGAGTACATCATTGGATTTGCCTTCTTCTGGAGGATCTTCATTGTTTCCTTTGTCATTTCCTTTGGAATCTTGTTCATGAATGTTCATATGTTCTAAAGAATCTGCAATGTCATCTAGCATATTCTTTGTTGATAATATAGCATTAGATTCATCAAAGGTAACATGAATGGATTCCTCTATATTCATAGTTCTCTTATTATATATTCTATATGCTTTGCTTTGTAAAGAATATCCAAGAAAAATGCCTTCATCAGATTTTGCATCGAATTTTCCTAGATTATCTTTACCATTATTAAGTACAAAGCACTTGCACCCAAAAACATGTAGATGAGAAATATTAGGTTTTCTACCGTTAAATAACTCATATGGGGTTTTCTTTAAAATAGGTCTTATCAAGGCTCTATTCATGATGTAACATGCAGTATTGACAGCTTCAGCCCAAAAATACTTTGGAAGAGAAGTATCATTTAATAAAGTTCTTGCAATTTCTTCCAATGACCTATTTTTCCTCTCAACAACTCCATTTTGTTGCGGAGTTCTTGGTGCAGAAAAATTATGTTCAATACCATGTTCATCACAAAATAATTCAAAATCTTTATTTTCAAATTCACCCCCATGATCACTTCTAATGGATGCAATCTTGAGATTTTTCTTGTTTTGTATGACTTTAGCAAGTTTCCTAAATGCATGGAATGAATCACTTTTATGTGTAATAAATAATGTCCAAGTATATCTAGAGAAATCATCAACTATAACTAAAGCATAGTAATTTCCTCCAAAACTCATGATTCTAGATGGACCAAATAGATCCATATGCAATAACTGTAATGGTCGAGTGGTTGAAACAACATTTTTAGATTTGAATGAGACTCTTGTTTGTTTGCCCTTTTGACATGCATCGCATAATTTATCTTTTTCAAATTTCAATTTAGGCAAACCAACTACTAAATCTTTTGAAATTAATTTATTTAAGTGATCCATGTTTATGTGAGCAATTCTTTTATGCCATAACCATGGATCATCATCTTTACTAAGAAAGCAATGATTGTTTTCTTGTTTTATGCTTAAGTCTATCATGTAAACATTATTGACTCTATGTCCTACATGCTTTATATTAATGTCATGCTTATGTTCTATAAGACATTTCTGAGAATCAAATGATACTAGATAGCCTT
Organism: Glycine soja; assembly: GCF_004193775.1. Classification (NCBI taxonomy): domain Eukaryota; kingdom Viridiplantae; phylum Streptophyta; class Magnoliopsida; order Fabales; family Fabaceae; genus Glycine; species Glycine soja. Next base: position 12,899 of record NW_021143678.1, read on the forward strand.
TGTCACATAGTTGACTAACGCTAAGCAGGCTATGCTTAAGACCTTCAACAAGTAGAACATTTTCAATGGAGTTTGAAGAATTTGTACCTATTTTACCCACTCCAAGAATTCTACCTTTGTTGTTGTCACCATATGTTACATGCCCGCTTTTCTTTGGAGATATGTGTGTAAAATTTGATGCATCTCCAGTCATATGTTTTGAGCATCCGCTATCTATGTACCACTTCTTTCTCAAAGATACCTCTTCATCACTTTCGTAACTTTTTGCCATAAGGCAAAGATTTATCTCTTCATTTTCAGAATCATCAGAGGATTCCAAATCATTTTCATCCCATGTGATGTATGCTTTCTTTAGTTTCTTCTCACTATGATTTTTCTTTTCAGATTTTTCCATCTTTTTCTTGAATATGGACAATCAACCCTCAGATGTCCAGGTTGATTGCATTCAAAGCATTTTAGAGTAGAGGATGAATTTTCTGTCCTTCTCTTTGATTTAAAATTTGGTCGCCTCTGATTTCCTCTTACTTTAAGAAATTTGTTGAATCTTTTTACAAAGAAACTTAGATCATCATCATCATTTGCATCATTATTCTGATCACTTTCTTCTTGAATTGAGGATGATGCTTTAAGAGCAATTCCTTTCTTTTCTTGTCATTTTCTTCATTTTGGTGCAATCTCAATAGTTCCATTTCATGTTCCTGCAACTTACCAAATAAAGTGGCAAGAGACATGTTAGACAAATCTCTTGATTCAGAAATAGCCGTTACTTTGGGTTGCCATTCTCTACTTAAACATCTTAGCACCTTGTTTATAAGATCTTCATTTTGAAATTCTTTGCCTAAGGCTGCTAGATGATTTACTATATGTGTAAATCTCTTTTGCATACTCTGAATATTTTCATTTGTATTCATTCTAAATAATTCATACTCATGAGTTAGTGCATTTATCCTAGATCTTTTAACATCTGTAGTTCCTTCATGTGTTAATCGAAGAGTGTCCCACATTTCCTTAGCACTCTTGCAATTTGAAACTCTGAAATATTCATCCATTCCTAGGGCAGATGTTATTATGTTTTTGGCTTTTAGGTTGTATTGTACTCGTTTTCTATCCTCTTCAGACCATCTATCTCTAGGTTTTCTATGGTTATGCTTTCACTTGATGAACTACCATCTATTGAAACTCTTTCTACTGTGGTGGGTATATAAGGCCCTATTTCAATGGCTTCCCAGATATTTAGATCAATTGCCTCGATAAAAATTTGCATTCGGGTTTTCCAGTAGTGGTAACCCTCTCCATTAAAGATTGGAGGTCTATTGATAGAATTCCCTTCTGGAAATAAGGAATTTGCTGAGGCCATCTTTTTCTTGAAGCTTCTAAACTTTGTACAAGAATGAAGCTCTGATACCACTTGTTAGACAAGTGCCTCAGATATCTTAAGAAGGGGGGTTGAATTAAGATATTCCAAACTGTTTCCCCTAATTAAAAATCTATTTCACTTTTTTACTCAAGTTATGAATTCCCTTAATGACAATCTTCTTAAATATTAATTCAAACAAAGCAACTTGAATATGAATATAAAGCAATAATAAATAAAGAGATTAAGGGAAGAGAAAATGCAAACTCAGTTTTATACTGGTTCGACCACACCCTTGTGCCTACGTCCAGTCCCCAAGCAACCCGCTTGAGAGTTCCACTATCTTGTAAATTCCTTTTACAAGATCTAAACACACAAGGACAATCCTTCCTTTGTGTTTAGATATCCTTTACAACAAGAGACTCACAGTCTCTTAATCCCTTAGAGAATGAGAAGAAGAAGAGGAACAAATCTCTCTAGAAGAGATGGATTTTACAGATTGAGCACTCAAATAATTCCTTAATGAATTGCAATTGAATTGGCCAAGGAATTCTTAAGAGGATAAAATGAATTTGCTCTTGAGAGGATAAACACTTTGTTGTACTGAAAATCTCTCAGCAATTTCGTGTTTAAGTCACATATATATAGACCATTGGTGGTCATGAGTAAAGCCTTTGAAAAGTTGTGACTCTTGAAATTATTTTTCTGAAATTCCTGTCTGGTAATCGATTACAGTAATTGTGTAATCGATTACAGCTTTTAAAATTTGAATTAAAACGTTTACTAACTGCTGGTAATCGATTACCAAAATTGTGTAATCGATTACACAGTCTAAAATTTTGAATTCAAGTTTTTATAGCTGTTATAAAACGTATTTGGCCACTGGTAATCGATTACATCCTCTGGTAATCGATTACCAGAGAGTAAAACCTTTGAAAAACACTTTTTATTTTAAATCACTTGGCCAAACCTTTGCTAATTCAATTAGGAATTCCCTTCCTAATATTCTAGTGATCATCTTGATGTTGTGCCTTGTAATCTTGAAGTATTGTCTTGAATTTTAATCTTGAAAAGCCCATTTGCATCAATTGCAACACATCATCATGATCATCATCAAAACATCAAAGCCAATTGCATCTACACGGTGTTGAGAGAAACGAGGATATGGACTACGTGGGAGTACGTGAGCTCAGTTGGAGGTGGGCAACAGGGGATGGTGGGTTTATGCGCGCATTGTGGATGTGGAAAACTTGTTGTGCACCATCGCCCGACCGCCACCTAGTACCACATGTGATGGGTACCCCATAATCCTACAAGCTTGAGATGAGGAAGTGTTGAAGGGTGAAACTTCCTGCTTTTATTGTTGACCACAGAGTGGTACCTGGAGATATGTCGCGGGGGTCAGGAGACCTTGGGGACGTCAGGTGGGGTGCTATTGCCCAAAACCAAGCTTGACCAATCCCGACCCAACCCGGGCATAGTTGGTCAGTGAGAACCTGTGATGTACCTAAGCAGGCGAGCTCCTGGCAGTCAACAGATAAAAGGAACAAAGACCACAAAGCAAGGAGGCTTGTGGTGGCTGGCCAGCTGTGAAACTTGATTGATATGTGAGATATGGTCTCTGGTAATCGATTACCAAGGGTGGGTAGTCGATTACAAGGCTTAAAAATGAAGACAGGAGACTAAGATGGTCTTTGGTAATCGATTACCACGGGGTGTAATCGATTACCAGGCTTGAAAACGAGGTCAGGAAGCTAGGGAAGCCTCTGGTAATCGATTACCAAGGGGTGTAATCGATTACCAGGCTTAAAAAGGGAACTGGAACATTGTGGAGGCCTCTGGTAATCGATTACCAGCCTGTGTAATCGATTACACAGAGGAACATGCCACTGGTAATTGATTACCAGGTATGTGTAATCGATTACACAGTGCATTTTTGCATATTTCATGTCCTGAGGCTGTATAATTCAAGTTTAGCCTCTGGTAATCGATTACCAAGGCTGTGTAATCGATTACCAGAGATGAAAAACCTTAAGATACTCCTTTTTAATTGCATGTAGTGGTTATGAGACGCATTTGTGCGGCGGCATAGATAGATTCTTGTGAAAGAGTCTACCCCTTTCTTTTCTTTCTTGTAGATCGTGATGGCGGCGCAGCTAATCCGTGATCGAGTAGAGATGGAGTGCCTAGAGGGAGTTTGGGAGACCCTCGAAGGCAACACGAGGTGCCGATTTCGGGGCATCATTCGATTCACGGCTACTTCTTTGGTGCATCCAGATGAACCTGCACGGACGCTTCAGCGCACTGTGGAGTGGATACTACCCACGCCTACACCATATCGTCTAGTGGAGCCCGTCCAAGTGATCGAGGTAATGTCATCCGAGGAAGACCCCGAGGAGGATCTGGAGGAGCTACCTCCTGAGCCTACTATGGATGCCCTTGACTTTCTAGAGGGTGATGAGGATCCACTTCTTGAGGTGGATTCTCCCGAGGAAGTCATGTCGGCATCTGAGGCAGACTCTACGGAGGATGGTGGT
>NW_021143679.1:0-57551 GCF_004193775.1 Glycine soja
GGACACAAATCCGTTAGAAAAATGGTCGTCAGAAATATTAATCGACAGATTTTTGTAGTCTGTCGAAAATTTCCGACACAATTAAACACCTTTGCTAAGCTGTCTGGATGTGATCCATTAGTATATGCTGATAAAAATTGGCCTTCAAGTGCAAGAATCTAGCACTCTGTTGTGCAAGCTTGGAGGATCAATATACAGGAACATCTTCCTTGTATTTAAGCAAATAATTTTTTAATTAAAGATCTTTGAATGTTGTTAGAAATTATCACTATGAGTGTAAGTTTTTGGTACCTATCAATTCATTAGTCTTCAAGTTAGAAATTTATTGATTTCCACCCCTTGCAAACTCAACATTTGTTATAAAAAGTTTAAAATTTAGAGAGAAAGCGTTTGTTTTTATTTATTATTAAATTTGCTTCACAACCCTTTGCAAACTCAGTAGGTTGCAAACCAAAATGCAGTGATATAGTGCCATCCAACAACAACAACATCCCGTAAAGTTCAAAAAGCTAGGCACAACCGTTCAACTTTCAAACTCAAAACCACAACATGAACAGAAAAACGTGAAACATAACAAAATGGTTTGCACTAATAGTAGGAAGCAACTAAGAAAATAGTAAACTAAAAAGTGTTTTATTAAGCAAACTTGAAGTTGAGCACACTAAGATGAGAAAGAAACTTGAGCCAGCACCCACTCCAACCCCCACGGCGAGGAGCTCAAACTCGAATCCTCGGCACTGAGTTCCCATTTACAAACCAAAATGCAGTGATATAGTGCCATCCAACAACAACAACATCCCGTAAAGTTCAAAAAGCTAGGCACAACCGTTCAACTTTCAAACTCAAAACCACAACATGAGCAGAAAAACGTGAAACATAACAAAATGGTTTGCACTAATAGTAGGAAGCAACTAAGAAAATAGTAAACTAAAAAGTGTTTTATTAAGCAAACTTGAAGTTGAGCACACTAAGATGAGAAAGAAACTTGAGCCAGCACCCACTCCAACCCCCACGGCGAGGAGCTCAAACTCGAAGTCCTCGGCACTGTGTTCCCATTTACAATTGTGAGTGTTCCCGTTCCTCGCAAGTTCAATTGAAGCCAATGGTGAGCGTTTACAATTGTGAGGTGAGAAGCAGTGAGAGAGAGGGATGGGCTGACAGTGGAGGCTTTTTATTCGGGGGTTAGGGTTCCCTTATCAAATCGCAAATGAGAGTGAGAGAGGGCTACGATTGCAGACTTTTTATTGGGTAATTTTTAATTCCGACAGATTTGATTCCTTCAGTAAAATTCGTCAAAAATTTATACTTTCCGACATAATGCAATCCTTCAAAATATCCGTGGAAAAATACAATATTTTCGACGGAATAAATTCCATGGGAAATATTCTGTCAGAAATATCTATTTTTTTTTAGTGTAGCACATAATGTCTTAGAGTTAATTGAACAGACACTCAAGGAATATCTACGCAACGAATTGCAACAATGGGGGGGGGGGGTTAGCGTAGGCTCCAACAATGAGTAGGTTTGTAATAACTCTTAAAACACATGGGACAAGTGTAATTTACTCTTTTTTTTCAATTATTAATTTTCATGTTACGCAACCTAGTTAGATATATTCAGAGGGAGAGAACTCTAATTGAGTCACGATATAAAAAATAATATTGAATAACTTATTAGATAAAAATCACATTTCTATTTTTAATGAGGTGATAATTTCTAATTTAATATATCCAACACCTCACATTTCAGTTAGTGTAGACTTAGAATTTTTTATTTTATTTTATTGAGTTCACCTAAACTTTTCCACATCAAAATCATATATTTTATTAACCGGACTATCGGAGAACTATACATATGACTGTACTATATGACCGACAACCCCTTTAATATTCTATGTTAGAAAAATTATTGTAACAAAATAAATATATAATTTTATTATAATAAATATTTAATTAGTTTCCAAAAATATATATTTTAATATATATTTCCATATTTTACATATTAATTGTATGAATGTATATTTTAAATTATTGTAAATGATTATTTAATTATTAACTTTTATTATTTGCGGATTTTATCCAGATAATAACAAATATGAACATTTTTGTCGTTGCTAAAGAGAAAGCACACGCTCCACGTTAATGCTTGGCTTCTTTTGATCATGGCCACGTCGCTTGGGAAAGAGATTGATGATCAATGGTTTTAACTTACTATATTTCTAGGAAAATGATTTGTATATATCAATGTGGGAATACGGTGTTTGTTTTCCCAGTTTTAGAAAATGGATCATTTTAATTCAATTTTTAATTTTACATTTTTCAATTGAATCTTACTTTTTTAACAAATTCATTATGGCATTATTAATAAAAAAATTAATTAATTAAAATATAAGAAGAAAGTAATAAATAAAACCAAAATTAAGAATACGATCAAAATTGCAAATCAAGCGAAGCGAAAAAATTAAAATTATATTTTAACCTTTCTTTTATTATAGTTATAAATTATAGAATACTGATAACCGATGTATCCATTTAGCATTATATTCTTCAGCTGAAGCAAGAACACTAGAAGATAACCACAATTTGCCAAAAAGAAAAAAGAAGATAACCAAAACCACTAGCTGTTATCTCCCCACCCCAGCCCCCTTTCCGTTTCCTCGTTCCCTTCATTCCTCTATGGCAATATATTTTACAATAACATAGAAGTAATTGATAGATATATGTTGAGTAGTCACAGAATAAAATAACCCAATGATCGAGCAAGGAGACTATACTTAGATTTTATATAGTATACATGCAAAATCTGTTAATCTTAATGAAATTTTATTAACTTATATATATATATATATATATATATATATATATAAATAATAATTGAGGTCTAATCATCATCATAACAATCATATAAGAAAAAGAACATAAGGAAATTAAAGAGATTTTCTGACCTTGTTAGCAGTGCAATTGAAATTCATGGCGAGATCGATCCTCCGCACCAACTGCAATCTGTGTTCACGAGGTGTGATAATAATCTAACTTAAAATGGGGGAACTGCTGATCATGTACCAGTCGTCGCAGCAGGAGAAATAAATATAAGAACCACACGTCATTTTCATTGGTAAATATATAATAATATCAACGCATGCGAGCTTGCCAATGCTTACACGTGATACCATCTCCCACCATTATCATTATTATATCATATATATTGAAGGAGACAAACAAAGACAATGTTTATGTAAACAATTATTTTCATGTCAATTTTAAGTGTTTATTCGCTGGAACTTTTAACTTTTATATCAAACATGTTTTTTCTGGAAAAAGTTAAAAATTAAGTGCTTTAGTTTTTATAAAAAAGAAAAAGTAATTAAAAAATGGGTGAATATATATATATATATATATATATATATATATATATATATATATATATATATATATATTCTTCTTCACTTTCTTTGGGTTATGTATAAGCTAAAAAAAATAAAAAGGTAAAATTTATTTTTAAAGTTTTAGTTTAATATTAAATTTTACAAAATTTTGAATTAAACACATGTTTTTAATATCTTTAAAATAAATCATTATGTCTATTTTAATTTAATAAATTTTGAAAATATTAAGAAATTTATTAAAAAAATCTTATGAAACCATAGAGCATAAATGATTATATTATAGTCTCCAAGTGTGAATCACATGATATGACTAATAAAAATGAATGATATATTTAATGTTAATAATAGATTAACGCAATATACTAAGGTTTTCAAATGAATGATATATACATCTATGATTTAACAAAAAATACTTAAATAATCACTTTTCGATGAGACTATCATTAGTATAAAGAACACATTTGACATCAATTCTAAAAGGTATAACACATCAGCTTGCTCTAGAATCGATATAATATAATGCAATGTTAATGTAGAGAGCATTTTACATCATTTTAAGAACTATTGTAGAATTTGTAATTTCTATATCGGTTCATCCGCAACCCATTATAGAAAGTGACACATTATACATGTTTTAAGTCATTTCCTACAATAATTCTTGATAAAAATTGATGTAGATAGTTTCACTTCCTACATCAGTTATGATAATAACTGATCATAACTGATGTAAGTGGTGGATCTAGAACTCAGGGTCAGTGGGGGCAATCTATTTAGAAAAATAAATCTAATAGAAATTATCATATATATGACGATAAAGACAAGGTTAAAATCATAGATTTCAATATATAATGCAAACGAAATAAATCACACACCTTACAATTGTTCTCTACATGATTTCATATTTTGAAATTGTTGAATGATCAGCTTATTGTCAACATTATTGATGAACACATATCTTTCAATATAAATGACTAGACAATCATTCACCCATGCATCTCACATTCGATTACACAACCTATATATTCTTCATAGTTCATAGCAGAAAAGGCAATATCAATGATGTAAGTCAAAAGTTGATTATCAAGCATCACTAGATCAATTGATGAAAAATCATATGGGTAAAACCTTGCAACTTCAAGTTGTCTTTCCTTATCAAAAGTAGAGAACAAATTGGTTGGATTCAAACAAGTCATACAAAGAAGCAATTGGGTATTTGTGTCAGTGAAATAGTCATTAAGTTCTTGAAGTTGCATGTCCACAACAGTATAAAAAAATTCAACATGATAGTAATGTTCTACTATGATAGCTTGAGCTTTACCTATACGTCGTAATCTCCACTTAGCAAAAAACATATCTTCCATATTACTAATGTTAATGGCATGTGCATTATAAAAAAATTACTTCATACAACAAAGATTCACATCCATTACCCCTCATTGTTAGTAATCACTGCTTTGTGACAATTCATTTAAATTAGCCAAGATATTTTTTTATCAAATGCAATGAGAATGCAAAGTCAAAATCATCTAACAAATATAAAAGATCATTGGCTTCGGCTCTTTAATTTGCATTTGATCCATCCTTTTCTATAATTTCAAGAACAATAATTATAGTACAATACATTAATGTCAAATTGATTAAAGTTGCATAATTGAAACCCCAACAAGTATCAACAGGTCATTTGAGACTAGTTTCTTGATTCAAATGCCTCTCTAACATTGACAATTTGTTTTTCATTCCACATCCCCTCCATTTCCCTTTTTCCATTCGAGTTGTTAGTAATTGTAGGATCTCCATTAAAACTCATGCTTCCAAAAGGATAATGAATGCCATATTGTGTTTGAGCATGCAATCCAACCACATAATCTATTAAAAAAGAACTTTTCCAGCCACTATTAGAAAATATACTTTCTACATCGGTTATTTATGACTTTCTATATCGGTTTTTAACCGATGTTGAAAGTGCCGATGTTGAATGTATTATCGTTAACATCGATTTTTTAAAAAAATCGATGTTAACGTTAAATTTACAACATCGATTATTTAATAATCGATGTTGATAATAAGAATTACACCCCAAAAAATGTGTTAATGTTGAGAGTTAACAACGGTTTTTTTACAGAAAATCGATGTTAACGTATGTGTTAGTGTTGACAGTTAACAACGGTTTTTTGGAAAATTCGATGTTAACGTATGTGTTAATGTTGAGAGTTAACATCGGGTTTTTTTTTAAAAAACCGATGTTAACGTATGTGTTAATCTTGACAGTTAACATCGATTTTTTGGAAGAACCGATGTTAACATATGTATTAATGTTGACAGTTAACATCGATTTTTTGGAAGAATTGATGTTAATGTATGTACTAAGATAAGTGGGCTCATACTTAGCCCATGGGCCCAAAATCTATCCTAAGGCTCATGAGAACCCTAGGGTCTTCTCTTGCATCTTTGACCCAATCTTCTTGGAGTCTTCTATCCAATGCCCTTGCGGGGTAGGATTGCATCATTCCCTCCCCCTTGAAAAGGATTTGACCTCAAATCCCGAGGTTCTTGAAATACTGGGCTTTTTTCCTTAACACCTGTAAAAAGAATAAAAGCATATATATTAGTGGTGTTTGGTATATTGAAGTAAGGTAAGGTCTGAAAACCCATTTCCTGTGCATCTTCCCATGAAGGAACATGGTTCCTCACCAACTCAATGAGTGGTGCTACAAGTATAGAAAAATATGGGACAAACCTTTTGTAAAAGTTTGTTAAGTTATGGAAGTCCCAAATTTTTCTTATACATGGTGCAGTGGGCCACTCAGGAATGACCTTTATTCTCTTAGGGTTCATGGGAACCCCTTGATCACTATTTAAAAAATTAAGAAAAGTAATACAATAAAACATACCTTTTTATGTATTTTCATGTTGATTATTCCTACCAAAAAGTATGACAAACCTAAGGTGTCCCATATGAGTACCTAAGTTTGTATTAAAAATAAAAATAAGAACAAACCTACCTAATGAGTCTCTATGTACACAAATCATGAAGATGTTGGGTGCACAAGTGATTTTACAAAAAAGGGTTGCACCACTCAAAACATTCATCATACCACCTATTTTAGGGATTTGGTGCCTAATAATACCTATTTTGGGCACCAACAAAGCACAAGGATTTAAGCTCTTGCGAATCAAACCCTCATCCAACAACTCCTTTACTTGAGGAATAAACTCAAGCCTAAGAGGTGTGGCAATGCTAACAAGTGTCTTTTTACAAAGGAGAAGATGTGCAGGTTGTCTAAGAGGGGAAATTTCTTTAATATTTGTCTTTATTTCAAAATACCTTTCTGATGTGCCATTATTTTCTCCTATTTCTTAACTCTTTTTGCACCATTTTAAGTACTGATTAATCTTAATTGTCAAATTAAATAGACAGTTTTATTATTTGGGCCTGTCATACCCTAATTTCATTCGGGGACCTTTGCTTGATGACATGCGACCTTTCTTTGGTCCTTGTGAGGTGCTTGGCACCCATCATTAGGCAATTTGTGAAATTCCGGGACATGCCGAAAAACAAAAGAAAATATTGATGCACAATCCGTAAGGTTCCGTGACACACCGGAAATCAAATGGAAGCATTGTTGCACAAATAAGTGAGGTTCCGTAACGTTCCGTAAGTCAAAAAGGGGATGATTATGTAATCCACAAGGTTCCGTAACATTACGGAAAGAAAACGAGTATTGTTACGAAATTCGTAAGTTTCCGTAACTTTACGAAAAAAGAATCACCAAAAAAAGCAGAGGGGGTGTACTTAGTAAAAATGGGGGTGCAAATAGCACCCAGGCCCACTTGGGCCCTCTAGAAGATTCCTCCAGAAGGCTGTTGCTTCTGGAGGAAGTAACCTGGCTCGCCTGGGCGAGCTGGGCGGCAAGCATCTCCCCTATTTTGCTATAAATAGGGGAGGAAGTGAAGAAGAAAAGGGTTCAGTCCCTTAGGCACTTCTCTCTCTTTCGAATTTGCTTGGAAAAATTGTTTCCGTGAAGAAAATCTAAGCCGAGGCGCTTCCGAAACGTTTTCCGTGAGGAATTTCGCGAAGGTTTTTGACCGTTCTTCGACGTTCTTCATTCGTTCTTCATCGTTCTTCGATCTTCAACGGGTAAGTACCTCGAACCAAGCTTTTCGATTCATTTTTATGTACCCGTGGTGGTCCACATTGTGCTTCGTGTATTTTTATTCTCGTTTTCTTTACTTTTTATACCCCCTTTTGACGTGCTTAAGCCATTTTACTTAAGTCATTTCTCGCTTAACTTAAAAATAAAATAAATTTCCACCGAACGTTTGAATTGTATTATCCGTTAACTTCGGTTAAAATGAATTCCGACCGTTTGGTCGTGCCGTAACCACGTTGGAAATCAAAAAAGAGGTAAAAAAATAATATAATAATAAAAAAATATGCCTTTTAGTAAAATAAAGCGGAAAGTCAATCGGACGTTTTCTCTTTGGGATTTTTCATTCTTAAACCGAATTGACTAATAACTAAAGTGAAACTAAGGCTAAAATCAACTCGCCTAGTCAAGCTTGTCCATAAAAAATAGGTTTTTGAAGTTTATCATTTCAATTTCTCATTAAGTAAAATGGATCATTTTCAAGGTCCAACGCCTTAAAATGATCACCTTTTAAGTAAAAAAGAATCACTTGATAAGAAAGAACTACGTAGGTCTGATTTCCTCATCGCAAATTGAGGAATACGTAGGAGCAAAGGGAAACACCCTTGTCGACCACAAAAAGAAAAAAATATAAAAAGGGTATAAAGGATATAAGGACATAAAAAGGGAACATAAAAAAATCAAAGTCATGTTTGCACATTCGATTAAAGGCTGTCGTTCCTTGGGACGGACGTGTGGGGTGCTAATACTTTCCCCGTGCTTAAATACAACTCCCGAACCTTTCACTTAAAGTTCGTAGACCGCGTCTTTTCCGGTTTTTCCGACGTTTTCCTCAAATAAACGTTGGTGGCGACTCCGCGCGTATTCCTTTCGTGGAACACGCATCCCGCGAGTCTCGCGTCGCCCTCCCGTCGAAGGGTAGGTTACGACAGTTGGCGAAGCTCCGTGCCCCTATTCACACTCCCATGCATAAGTGTCACGTACCCTTTTGCTTGTATTTTGTGAATATTGTCATACTGTACATTCCTGTGTTGCGCCTTTCGCATATGCATCACGCACATTGGAAAACCGACAGACGGTCCGAGTCACCTTCTTTAATACATACGTCGGGCACTTTGCTACCCCAAGATGTTGTATCTAAGAAGGAGACAATTTCCCGGGCTCCCGTGTTAATAAATTGCATTTGTGTCATATTTCCTCATGCATTCATCCATTCCACCCATGATAGATGTTGGAGTTTTGATTCGCGCCGATTTTTATTTCACTTTAGTAAAACATGGGATCAAGTCAAAAGCCTTCGCTTAAAAAGAGGTTCTATCAAGTCAAAATCAAGAGCTTAGAGGTCACTAGTTTACGAGAGTTGGGGCAATTAATGGGTCAACTTCAACGGCAAGCCTTCCGCAAAGCCTATGGTAAGATTTGGGGCCTGGCTAGGGTAGAAGTCTCCATGGAACCAATTGCATCCCTTTCCCAGTATTATGACCAGCCCCTAAGGTGCTTCACATTTGAGGACTTCCAGCTAGTGCCGACTGTGAAAGAGTTTGAAGAAATCCTGGGATGCCCACTGGGAGGAAGGAAGCCATATCTCTGGGTTCTATCCCTCCACGACAAGAGTTGCCAAGGTAGTGAAAATCTCAGCACAAGAGTTGGACCGCGTAAAGCAAAACAGGAATGGGGTAGTCGGAGTACCAAGGAAGTGTTTGGAGGAAAGGGCAAAGGACTTGGCAAATCAAGGTGAATGGGCTTTCTTTTATTGACATTTTGGCGCTTTTGATCTTTGGAGTTGTCCTCTTTCCGAATATGGAAGGGTTAGTGGACCTAGCAGTGATTGACGCTTTCCTCGCCTTTCATCATGCAAGGAAAGCCCGGTCGTCGCCATTTTGGCCAAGTATGACACGTTCAACCGGAGATGTGAAAAGAGCGACACAAGAAATTTTTTTGTTGTGCACTGGCTCTCTATGTGTGGCTGGTTTCACACCCTTTTCTCCAAGAAGGTAGGCCTGTCTATCCGCTACAAGGTCACCGCTCGTGCGTCGAAAAAGGAAAGGCGAATTGGGACCAACTCTTGGCTAGCATGGAGGGGCGTCTGCTAATTGGTTCCCTCACTAGAAGGAAGGAAGAATCAGGATTCTATCTTCATGCGAAGGATGTCCAAATGTTCCCTTGATGGGAACAAGGGGTTGTATTAATTATAATCCCGTCCTCGCCATAAGACAGCTTGGCTACCCCATGAGAGGAGTGCCATCAGACGAAAGCATCACGCCTTTCATCGCACGGGGTTTCAGTGACCACAACGCGAGGGTACTCCAAGGAGTTCGCAAGGCATGGGATGCGGCGTGAAGAAAGGACAGAGAGCTTAGTGGAAGCAGTAATGGGATCATCGGCGGCTATCATAAGTGGCTGAGAGTCCGAACACAAGGATTGGATTGGCTCCCAAATCTAAAGACTGTGAGAGACAATGAGGTTAAAACTTCGGAAGAAAGTGATGAGGTACAAGCCCTAAAGGCAGAGCTTGAAAGAGCCCGGGTAGTCAAAGAGAAGTTCAAGTCCATAGCCATCAAAGTCTGAAGAGAGTACGATGAACTAAGGGACGTCAATATGGCCACCGCTGAAGCCTTGGAACGAGAAACCAAGAAGGCCCGAAAGGAAGAACACGACCAAAACAAAGTTTTGAGGGGCTTTATAGGGCAACAATAGTGAGCTCAAGCTCCGAAGAGGTGAAAGGAATCATCACGGGTCAAAGGCATGATCTTGAAGGACAAGCTAAAGGCTTGCCTTAGGTCGAAAAGAAATTTGTCCCAACAGTTAAGCGAGACTGAAGGGAATATGTGGGCCATCATCGATGAGTGCAAAGAGAAGCTAAATCTAGCGGCAACTCACGAGCAAAGGCTAGAGGATGAGTACGCCAAGATATCAGCAGAAAGGGAAGCAAGGGAAAGGGTAATTGATTCATTGCACCAAGAGGCAACAATGAGGATGGACCGATTTGCTCTTACTTTGAACAGGAGTCAAGAACTTCCCCGATTGCTAGCCAAGGCCAAAGCAATGGCGGACACCTACTCCGCCCCCAAGGAGATCCACGGACTTCTCAGCTATTGTCAGCATATGATGGACTTAATGGACCATATGATTAGAAACCGCTAGGAAGTTTGTATTGTCGCTCAGATCTTGACTAGTTATAAATTTTTGAATAAGATGAATTTATCCCACGTTTTTACTCCAAAAATCAGTGCGAATCAAGTCACTCCCGCATTTTATCTCTAGCATGCATTGTATGTTGGTCTCGTCCTTTGTCACGGGAAGCCGGAAGGTCCATATCACCTTCTTAACTGTACACATAGGGCACTGCGCCCCTAAATGCGCAAGTAAGAAGAAATAATTTTCCGGGCTCTCGTGTCCGTAAAATGCATTCATATCATGCATCGCATAAACATCTCTTCATGGCATCATAATGAACATATCGTTCCTGCATTTGTCTGTTATCATATTACAGCCTCACATTTTGCATGAGTCATGGCATCATCATGCATATGCGTTCAACAAACTTTTTGATCTACAAAATTGCATACCATTTGTCATACCCTAATTTCGTCCGGAAACCTTTGCTTGATGACATGCGACCTTTCTTTGGTCCTTGTGAGGTGCTTGGTACCCATCATTAGGCAATTTGTGAAATTCCAGGACATGCCGAAAAACCAAAAAAATATTGATGCACAATCCATAAGTTTCCGTGACACACCGGAAATCAAATGGAAGCATCGTTGCATAATTAAGTGAGGTTCCGTAACATTCCGTAAGTCAAAAGGGGGATGATTATGTAATCCGCAAGGTTCCGTAACATTACGGATAGAAAACAAGTATCATTACGAAATTCGTAAGTTTCCGTAACTTTACGAAAAAAGAATCACCAAAAAAACAGCAGGGGAGTGTACTTAGTAAAAATGGGGGTGCAAATAGCACCCAGGCCCACTTGGGCCCTCCAGAATATTCCTCCAGAAGGTTGTTGCTTCTGGAGGAAGCAACCTGGCTCGCCTGGGCGAGCTGAGCTCGCCTGGGCGAGCTGGGCGGCAACCACCTCCCCTATTTTGCTATAAATAGGGGAGGAAGTGAAGAAGAAAAGGGTTCAGCCCCTTAGGCACTTCTCTCTCTTTCGAATTTGCTTGGAAAAATTGTTTCCGTGAAGAAAATCTAAGCCGAGGCGCTTCCGAAACGTTTCCGTAACATTTTCCGTGAGGAATTTCGCAAAGGTTTCAACCGTTCTTCGACGTTCTTCATTCGTTCTTCATCGTTCTTCGATCTTCAACGGGTAAGTACCTCGAACCAAGCTTTTCGATTCATTCTATGCACCCATGGTGGTCCACATTGTGTTTTGTGGGGGCGTGTACTTAGTAAAAATGGGGGTGCAAATAGCACCCAGGCCCACTTGGGCTCTCCAGAATATTCCTCCAGAAGGCTGTTACTTCTGGAGGAAGCAACCTGGCTCGCCTGGGCGAGCTGGGCGGCAACCACCTCCCCTATTTTGCTATAAATAGGGGAGGAAGTGAAGAAGAAAAGGGTTCAGCCCCTTAGGCACTTCTCTCTCTTTCGAATTTGCTTGGAAAAATTGTTTCCGTGAAGAAAATCTAAGCCGAGGCGCTTCCGAAACGTTTCTGTAACGTTTTCCGTGAGGAATTTCGCAAAGGTTTCAACCGTTCTTCGACGTTCTTCATTTGTTCTTCATCGTTCTTCGATCTTCAACGGGTAAGTACCTCGAACCAAGCTTTTCGATTCATTCTATGCACCCATGGTGGTCCACATTGTGTTTTGTGTATTTCTATTCTCGTTTCATTTACTCTTTATACCCCCTTTTGACGTGCTTAAGCCATTTTACTTAAGTCATTTCTCGCTTAACTTAAAAATAAAATAAATTTCCACCGAACATTTGAATTGTATTATCCGTTAACTTCGGTTAAAATAAATTCCGACCGTTCGGTCGTGCCGTAACCACGTTGGAAATCAAAAAGAGGTAAAAAAAATAAATATAATAATCAAAAAATATTTTTTAGTAAAGTAAAGCGAAAAATCAATCGGACGTTTTCTCTTTGGGATTTCTCATTCTTAATCGAATTGACTAATAACTAAAGTGAAATTAAGGCTAAAATCAACTTGCCTAGTCGAGCTCGTCCATAAAAATAGGCTTTTGAAGTTTGTCATTTCAATTTCTCACTAAGTAAAATGGATCATTTTTAAGGTCCAACGCCTTAAAATGATCACCTCTTAAGCAAAAAGAGTATCACTTGATAAGCAAGAACTACGTAGGTCTGATTTCCTCATCGCAATTGAGGATACGTAGGAGCAAAAGCCCCACTTTTGTCGACCACCCCAAGAGATCGTTAATGGTCCAAATGCCTTAACGTTTCTCTCCTTTCAAAAACAAGAGATCGTTAATGGTCCAACGCCTTAACGTTTCTCCCCTTTCAAAATCAAAAGACCGTTTAATGGTTCAACACCTTAAATGACCTTTTGTTCAATAAAAACATATTTTGCAAAAAAGACAAAAACAACTTAACCAAACACTTTGTTCCGAAAGAACTATGTAGGTCTGATTTTCTCATCCCAAATTGAGGAATACGTAGGAGCAAAGGGAAACACCCTTGTCGACCACAAAAAAGGAAAAAATATAAAGGGTATAAAGGATATAAGGACATAAAAGGGAACGTAAAAATCAAAGTCATGTTTGCACATTCGGTTAAAGGCTGCCGTCCCTTGGGACGGACGTGTGGGGTGCTAATACCTTCCCCGTGCGTAAATACAACTCTCGAACCTTTCACTTAAAAGTTCGTAGATCGCGTCTTTTTCCGGTTTTTCCGACGTTTTCCTCAAATAAACGTTGGTGGCGACTCCGCGCGTATTCCTTTCATGGAACACGCATCCCGCGAGTCTCGCGTCGCCCTCCCGCCGAAGGGTAGGTTGCGACAGTTGGCGACTCCGCTGGGGACTGTTTTTAGAGAGTTAGGCCATTTAATTTTGTGCAATGTTTTACCATGACTTATCCCTTTGTTAGTTTCCCTTCATTATGTTCTTGTGTGTATAAGCTCTTTATTGCTTCTAGTGCGTTTTAAAATGTATGCATGAGGTAAATATTTATTCATTTGATGCACACAAACACCAACACTATTTGCACACACTGTGAGTGAAAAAGGGCCCTATACCCGGGTTCGTGGGAACATAAGGAGTGGAGGTGAATCTGTGATCATGCTAGGTCTCCGACTTGCTTGATTACAGTGAACCCTCATCTAGAGCTTTTCTCTTTGAAAACTTATTGTTGCTAGTAGTCCCTACTGCTACAATATGTTCTTCAAAGAGGATAATACCTCTAGAAACCATCAAAAGAGATATGACTACCTTGGGGGTTATCACTAAATGCCTAGTTAGTTCTCTCCCTTATAGGTCCCTTAAATAGGGGCACGAGCAAACACGCTGCGTGCCATTTTTCACACTGCCATGCATAAGTATCATATACCCTTTTGCTTATGTCCAGTGAATATTGTCATACTGTGTACATTCCCGCATTGTGTCTTTTGCATAGGCATCGCATATGGGTTCTGTCTTGACCCCTTTTGTAAACAAAACAACGGAGGGTCTGTGTCGCCTTCTTAAAAACGTACGTTGGGGCACTTTGCTACCCCTAGACGTTGTGTCTAAGATGGGGACGAATTCCCCGGACCCCCGCATTCCTAGATTGCATCTGTGTTATATGCATTCCTTCATGCATTCATCCATTCCACCCATGATAGATGTAGGAGTTTTGTTTCGCACTAGATTTTATTTCACTTTAGTAAAACATGGGATCAAGTCAAAAGCCTTCGCTTAAAAAGAGGTTCTATCAAGTCAAAATCAAGAGCTTAGAGGTCACCAGTTTACGAAAGTTAGGGCAATTAATGGGTCAACTTCAACGACAAGCCTTCCGCAAAGCCTATGGTAAGATTTGGGACCTAGCTAGGGTAGAAGTCTCCATGGAACCAATTGCATCCCTTTCCCAGTATTATGACCAGCCCCTAAGGTGCTTCACATTCGAGGACTTCCAGCTAGTGCCGACTGTGAAAGAGTTTGAAGAAATCCTGGGATGCCCACTGGGAGGAAGGAAGCCATATCTTTTCTCTAGGTTCTATCCTTCCACGACAAGAGTTGCCAAGGTAGTGAAAATCTCAGCACAAGAGTTGGACCAGGTAAAGCAAAACAGGAATGGGGTAGTCGGAGTACCAAGGAAGTGTTGGAGGAAAGGGCAAAGGCCTTGGAAAATCAAGGCAAACGGGCTTTCTTTTATTGACATCTTGGCGCTTTTGATCTTTGGAGTTGTCCTCTTTCCGAATATGGAAGGGTTAGTGGACCTAGCAGTGATTGACGCTTTCCTCGCCTTTCATCATGGCAAGGAAAGCCCGGTCATCGCCATTTTGGCCATGTATGACACGTTCGACCGGGGATGTGAAAAGACCGGCGCAAGAATTGTTTGTTGTGCACCAACTCTTGGCTAGCATGGAGGGGCGTCTGTTAAATGGTTCCCTCGCTAGAAGGAAGGAAGAATCAGGATTCTATCTTCATGCGAAGGATGTCCCATGAGAGGAGTGCCATCAGACGAAAGCATCACGCCTTTCATCGCACAAGGTTTCAGTGACCACAACGCGAGGGTACTCCAAGGAGTTCGCAAGGCATGGGATGCGGCGTGAAGAAAGGACAGAGAGCTTAGGGGAAGCAGTAATGGGATCATCGGCGGCTATCATAAGTGGCTGAGAGTCCGAACACAAGGACTGGATTGGCTCCCAAATCTAAAGACTGTGAGAGACGATGAGGTTAAAGCTTCGGAAGAAAGTGATGAGGTACAAGCCCTAAAGGCAGAGCTTGAAAGAGCCTGGGTAGTCGAAGAGAAGTTCAAGTCCATAGCCATCAAAGTCTGAAAAGAGTATGATGAACTAAGGGATGTCAATATGGCCACCGATGAAGCCTTGGAATGAGAAACCAAGAAGGCCCGAAAGGAAGAACACGACCAAAGCAAAGTTTTGAGGGGCTTTATAGGGCAGCAATAGTGAGCTCAAGCTCCGAAGAGGTGAAAGGAATCATCACGGGTCAAAGGCATGATCTTGAAGGACGAGCTAAAGGTTTGCCTTAGGTCGAAAAGAAATTTGTCCCAACAGTTAAGCGAGACTGAAGGGAATATGTGGGCCATCATCGATAAGTGCAAAGAGAAGCTAAATCTAGCGGCGACTCACGAGCAAAGGCTATAGGATGAGTACGCCAAGATATCAGCAGAAAGGGAAGCAAGGGAAAGGGTAATTGATTCATTGCACCAAGAGGCAACAATGTGGACGGACCGATTTGCTCTTACTTTGAACAGGAGTCAAGAACTTCCCCCATTGCTAGCCAAGGCCAAAGCAGTGGCGGACACCTACTCCGCCCCCGAGGAGATCCACGGACTTCTCAGCTATTGTCAGCATATGATAGACTTAATGGACCATATGATTAGAAACCGCTAGGAAGTTTGTATTGTCGCTCAGATCTTGACTAGTTATAACTTTTTGAAAAAAATGAGTTTATCCCACGTTTTTACTCCAAAAATCAGTGCGAATCAAGTCACTCCCACATTTTATCTCTAGCATGCATTGTATGTTGGTCTCGTCCTTTGTCACGGGAAGCCGGAAGGTCCATATCACCTTCTTAATTGTACACATGGGGCACTGCGCCCCCAAATGCGCAAGTAAGAAGAGATAATTTTCCGGGCTCTCGTGTCCGTAAAATGCATTCATATCATGCATCGCATAAGCATCTCTTCATAACATCATAATGAACATATCGTTCCTGCATTTGTCCGTTATCATATTCCAGCCTCACATTTTGCATGAGTCATGGCATCATCATGCATATGCGTTCAACAAACTTTTTGATCTGCAAAATTGCATACCATTTGTTTTCATGTTTGCTCATCCTTGTGTTTTCCTCTACAAAAACAAAAAAGGGGAAGCGTGAAACTTCACACTACATTCTTAGTTGCATGTGTTAGGCACCATGGGCCAACCATGTTGGGATCATAAACCCATTTCTAAAAATAAAAAAAACACACAACAAAACAAAATAATTGAACATGGTACCTAATGCATGGTTAACTAGGAAATGGTGTTTCTTCGGGCATCTCAATTTCATAATTACATTTTCCATGCATAGCTTAAAGTATGCCCGAGTCATTCATCCCTATGAGATGTTGTTGAAGTATTGGCGATCAGAATTGCCATTCCTTGGATTATAGGGTTGAACCAAGCTCATGCTTTTATAAAAAGGTTCATCAAGTCAAAATATGGAAGTAACCGTCTTGCAAAATTGGGGCAAAAGATGAATCGAGTCACATCACTGCTTCGTCTACTGCCAAACATATTTAGGATTGTTGATGTCCTTGTTACTTCCAGTT
This sequence comes from Glycine soja, assembly GCF_004193775.1. Taxonomy (NCBI): domain Eukaryota; kingdom Viridiplantae; phylum Streptophyta; class Magnoliopsida; order Fabales; family Fabaceae; genus Glycine; species Glycine soja. The sequence continues at coordinate 16,970 of NW_021143679.1, forward strand.
TCACCTTGACAAAGATGTCATGGACCATGTTGAAAATCTAAATTGATTCAACCCCATATCCTGCGTAAAAATTCGCAATACTTCAACTGTACATCATTCGCATACATCCATGCTTTTCATTGGTTGCATTGCTCATTGCATTCTTTCCTTGAAAAATAAAATAAAATAAAATAAAATGAACTTAATCATTGTTATAAAAAAGAAAAGGACACGCTTTACGACGCCTTTACCGAACTCGTGCTAGAGCTAGAGTAATGGGTGAAGCAGAGGAGGTGCAAGAGAAGATGAAGGCCGACATGGAGGCCATGAAAGAGCAAATGGCCACAATGATGGAGGCCATGATGAGCATGAAGAAGATAATGGAAGCCAATGCGGTTGCAATTGCCGCTACCAGCGTTGTTGCTAAGGTGAACCTGATGTCCCCATCCGGCATCAACCAAATGAATCATCCAACCTCAGATATGGTAGGCAAAGATTTAGGAAGTACGGGCGGCCCCCATGATGTGCAAATTCAAAACGAGCACGCCTTCCCGTCATATGGCTTGCCTCTCAACTATACGCCACCCAATGTGGCGTACACTCCCAATAAGAATGTCAATAACTCCACTCCTATACCCATTGAAAGCCAGCAACCCCAAACTGATCATGCACATGTCTCTTAAACCGTGGAAGAGACCCATGAAATTCCCCATCACAATCTAGCCGACTTCGAGCCTTGGCTCGGATATACCACTGAAGGGCAAGCAGTTGGTGGTATACCCCTACAAAACCCTTTGTAGGGCCCTCAGTATCACCCACAATTGCACCTCTTGCATTCCACAGCGGTTAAAAACCCTCATGACTATGGCAGGAATGGGAAAGTTGGATCATCTAGAGGAAAGGCTCAGGGCCATTAAAGGAGGTGAAGATTATGCCTTTGCTAACCTAGAAGAGTTGTTCCTAATACCCAAACATGGTCATTCCCAAGTTCAAGGTGCCGGACTTTGGCAAGTACAAGGGGACTACTCGCTCCAAGAACCATCTAAAGATGTACTGTCGGAAGATGGGGGCATACGCAAAAGATGAGAAACTGCTGATACATTTTTCCTGAGAAAGTCTTACTAGGACAACTGTCACCTGGTCTACTAACTTAGGAACCTTCTTGAGTCCATTCTTGGAAGGACCTAATGGTTGCCTTCATTAGGCAGTGTCAGTACAATTCTGATATGGCTCCGGATAGGATGCAACTACAAAAAGTGTGCAAAAAGGGGGCACGAATCTTTCAAAGAATACGCCCAAAGATGGAGAGACTTGGCAACTCAAGTAGCACCCCCAAAAATAGAGAAAGAGATTATCACAATGATAGTAGACACGTGACCGGTGTTCTACTATGAAAAAAATGGTGGGTTACACACCTTCAAGTTTTACAGATTTGGTCTTCGCCAGCAAAAAGATCGAAGTGGATCCGAAAAGAGGCAAATTTGATCATCCTACTAGGACGAATGAGAAAACTGGGGCAAATGAAGAGGGTGAGAAAGAGGGAGAAACCCATGCTGTGACTGCCATTCCTATACGGCCAAGTTTCCCACCAACCCAACAATGTCATTACTCAGCCAATAACAAACCTCCTCCTTACCCACCACCCAGTTATCCACAAAGGCCATCCCTAAATCAACCACAAAGTCTGTCTACCGCACTTCCAATGACGAAGACCACCTTTAGCACAAACCAAAAAAAAACACCAACAAAAAGGAATTTTGCAGCAAAAAGCCCGTAGGGTTCACCCCAAATTCCGTTGTCATATGCTAAACTTGATCCCATATCCACTCGATAATTCAAAGGTAGCCATAACCCCAACCTGTAGATGCAATTGGCTTTGATGTTTTGATGATGATGGGGAGATTGTAGATGCAATTGGCTTTGATGTTTTGATGATGATCATGATTATGTGTTGCAATTAATGCAAAGGGGCTTTTCAAGATTAAAATTCAAGACAATACTTCAAGATTACAAGGCACAACATCAAGATGATCACTAGAATATTAGGAAGGGAATTCCTAATTGAATTAGCAAAGGTTTGGCCAAGTGATTTAAAATAAAAAGTGTTTTTCAAAGGTTTTACTCTCTGGTAATCGATTACCAGAGGATGTAATCGATTACCAGTGGCCAAATACATTTTATAACAGCTATAAAAATTTGAATTCGAAATTTTAGACTGTGTAATCGATTACACAATTTTGGTAATCGATTACCAGCAGTTAGTAAACGTTTTAATTCAAATTTTAAAAGCTGTAATCGATTACACAATTACTGTAATCGATTACCAGACAGGAATTTCAGAAAAATAATTTCAAGAGTCACAACTTTTCAAAGACTTTACTCATGACCACCAATGGTCTATATATATGTGACTTAAACACGAAATTGCTTAGAGATTTTCAGAACAACAAAGTGTTTATCCTCTCAAAAAGCAATTTCATTTTATCCTCTTAAGAATTCCTTGGCCAATTCAATTGCAATTCATTAAGGAATTAATTGAGTGCTCAATTTGTAAAATCCATCTCTTTCTAGAGAGATTTGTTCCTCTTCTTCTTCTCATTCTCTAAGGGATTAAGAGACTGTGAGTCTCTTGTTGTAAAGAATCTCTAAACACAAAGGAAGGGTTGTCCTTGTGTGTTTAGAACTTGTAAAAGGAATTTACAAGTTAGTGGAACTCTCAAGCGGGTTGCTTGGGGACTGGACGTAGGCACAAGGGTGTGGCCGAACCAGTATAAAACTGAGTTTGCATTTTCTCTTCCCTTAATCTCCTTTATTTATTATTGCTTTATATTCATAATTCAAGTTGCTTCATTTGAATTAATATTTAAGAAGATTGTCATTAAGGGAATTCATAACTTAAGTAAAAAGTAAGATAGATTTTTAATTAGGAGAAAAGTTTGGAATATCTTAATTCAACCCCCCCTTCTTAAGATATCTGAGGCCACTTGTCTAACAAGTGGTATCAGAGCTTCATTCTTGTACAAAGTTTAGAAGCTTCAAGAAAAAGATGGCCTCAGCAAATTCCTTATTTCCAGAAGGGAATTCTATCAATAGACCTCCAATCTTTAATGGAGAGGGTTACCACTACTGGAAAACCCGAATGCAAATTTTTATCGAGGCAATAGATCTAAATATCTGGGAAGCCATTGAAATAGGGCCTTATATACCCACCACAGTAGCAAGAGTTTCAATAGATGGTAGTTCATCAAGTGAAAGCATAACCATAGAAAAACCTAGAGATAGATGGTCTGAAGAGGATAGAAAACGAGTACAATACAACCTAAAAGCCAAAAACATAATAACATCTGCCCTAGGAATGGATGAATATTTCAGAGTTTCAAATTGCAAGAGTGCTAAGGAAATGTGGGACACTCTTCGATTAACACATGAAGGAACTACAGATGTTAAAAGATCTAGGATAAATGCACTAACTCATGAGTATGAATTATTTAGAATGAATACAAATGAAAATATTCAGAGTATGCAAAAGAGATTTACACATATAGTAAATCATCTAGCAGCCTTAGGCAAAGAATTTCAAAATGAAGATCTTATAAACAAGGTGCTAAGATGTTTAAGTAGAGAATGGCAACCCAAAGTAACGGCTATTTCTGAATCAAGAGATTTGTCTAACATGTCTCTTGCCACTTTATTTGGTAAGTTGCAGGAACACGAGATGGAACTATTGAGATTGCACCAAAATGAAGAAAATGACAAGAAAAAGAAAGGAATTGCTCTTAAAGCATCATCCTCAATTCAAGAAGAAAGTGATCAGGATAATGATGCAGATGATGATGATGATCTAAGTTTCTTTGTAAAAAGGTTCAACAAATTTCTTAAAGTAAGAGGAAATCAGAGGCGACCAAATTTTAAATCAAAGAGAAGGACAGAAAATTCATCCTCTACTCTAAAATGCTTTGAATGCAATCAACCTGGACATCTGAGGGTTGATTGTCCCATCTTCAAGAAAAAGATGAAAAAATCTGAAAAGAAAAATCATAGTGAGAAGAAACTAAAGAAAGCATACATCACATGGGATGAAAATGATTTGGAATCCTCTGATGATTCTGAAAATGAAGAGATAAATCTTTGCCTTATGGCAAAAAGTTACGAAAGTGATGAAGAGGTAACATCTTCAAACAACTTATCTATTTCTTTTGATGAATTGCAAGATGCATTTGCTGATTTGCATAAAGAATCAATTAAACTTGCAAAATTAGTTTCATCATCAAAGAAAACAATTTCAAATTTAGAAAATGAAATTTCAAAATTAAACAAAGAATTAGATCTTCTTAGAAATGAAGTTTCAATCTCTAAAACAAATGAAAAAGTTAATATCTCCACTATAAATGACAAGAAAATAACAGATTCTTGTAGTTGTTGTGATAAATATGTAAAAGAAATTAAAGAGTTAAAAAATTCACTTGCAAAATTTTCATATAGTAGAAATAATTTAGATGTTATATTAAGTAAACAAAGATATGTGTCTAATAAAAATGGACTAGGGTATAAATCTGAAAAACTACAAAAGGTTCATAAAAACTTTTCCACTTCCACACAAAAATGTAATTCTAATTCTATCACTTGTTTTTACTGTGGAAGAAGAGGACATGGCATATCAACTTGCTACTTCAAGAAAAATTACAGTAATATTAAAATGATATGGGTCCCAAAAGGATCCTCAGTTAATACTAACATGCAAGGACCCAATAAAATTTGGGTACCTAAGTCAAAAACTTGATTATGCAGGTATCTTTGAGAAAGAAGTGGTACATAGATAGCGGATGCTCAAAACATATGACTGGAGATGCATCAAATTTTACACACATATCTCCAAAGAAAAGCGGGCATGTAACATATGGTGATAACAACAAAGGTAGAATTCTTGGAGTGGGTAAAATAGGTACAAATTCTTCAAACTCCATTGAAAATGTTCTACTTGTTGAAGGCCTTAAGCATAGCCTACTTAGCGTTAGTCAACTATGTGACAAAGGCTATCTAGTATCATTTGATTCTCAGAAATGTCTTATAGAACATAAGCATGACATTAATATAAAGCATGTAGGACATAGAGTCAATAATGTTTACATGATAGACTTAAGCATAAAACAAGAAAACAATCATTGCTTTCTTAGTAAAGATGATGATCCATGGTTATGGCATAAAAGAATTGCTCACATAAACATGGATCACTTAAATAAATTAATTTCAAAAGATTTAGTAGTTGGTTTGCCTAAATTGAAATTTGAAAAAGATAAATTATGCGATGCATGTCAAAAGGGCAAACAAACAAGAGTCTCATTCAAATCTAAAAATGTTGTTTCAACCACTCGACCATTACAGTTATTGCATATGGATCTATTTGGTCCATCTAGAATCATGAGTTTTGGAGGAAATTACTATGCTTTAGTTATAGTTGATGATTTCTCTAGATATACTTGGACATTATTTATTACACATAAAAGTGATTCATTCCATGCATTTAGGAAACTTGCTAAAGTCATACAAAACAAGAAAAATCTCAAGATTGCATCCATTAGAAGTGATCATGGGGGTGAATTTGAAAATAAAGATTTTGAATTATTTTGTGATGAACATGGTATTGAACATAATTTTTCTGCACCAAGAACTCCTCAACAAAATGGAGTTGTTGAGAGGAAAAATAGGTCATTGGAAGAAATTGCAAGAACTTTATTAAATGATACTTCTCTTCCAAAGTATTTTTGGGCTGAAGCTGTCAATACTGCATGTTACATCATGAATAGAGCCTTGATAAGACCTATTTTAAAGAAAACCCCATATGAGTTATTTAACGGTAGAAAACCTAATATTTCTCATCTACATGTTTTTGGGTGCAAGTGCTTTGTACTTAATAATGGTAAAGATAATCTAGGAAAATTCGATGCAAAATCTGATGAAGGCATTTTTCTTGGATATTCTTTACAAAGCAAAGCATATAGAATATATAATAAGAGAACTATGAATATAGAGGAATCCATTCATGTTACCTTTGATGAATCTAATGCTATATTGTCAACAAAGAATATGCTAGATGACATTGCAGATTCTTTAGAACATATGAACATTCATGAACAAGATTCCAAAGGAAATGACAAAGGAAACAATGAAGATCCTCCAGAAGAAGGCAAATCCAATGATGTACTCCCAAGAGAATGGAAAACTTCAAGAGATCATCCCCTCGACAACATAATTGGTGATATCTCAAAAGGGGTAACAACTAGACATTCTCTTAAAGATTTATGCAATAATATGGCTTTTGTATCTATGATTGAACCTAAAAATATAAAAGAAGCCATAGTAGATGATAATTGGATCATTGCCATGCAAGAAGAACTAAACCAATTTGAAAGAAACAATGTATGGAAATTAGTAGAAAAACCTGAAAATTATCCTGTCATTGGAACAAAATGGGTTTTTAGAAATAAATTAGATGAACATGGTATAATTATTAGAAATAAAGCCAGGTTAGTAGCAAAAGGGTATAATCAAGAAGAGGGAATAGACTATGAAGAAACATATGCTCCTGTTGCAAGATTAGAAGCCATTAGAATGCTTTTGGCATATGCATCCATAATGAACTTTAAACTTTATCAAATGGATGTTAAGAGTGCCTTTCTAAATGGCTTAATTCAAGAAGAGGTATATGTTGAACAACCCCCTGGTTTTGAAATTTCTGATAAACCAAACCATGTTTATAAATTACAAAAGGCTCTTTATGGTTTGAAACAAGCCCCTAGGGCATGGTATGAACGATTAAGTAATTTTCTTCTTGAAAAAGAATTCTCCAGAGGTAAAGTGGATACCACATTATTCATAAAGAGAAAGCATAATGATATTTTGTTGGTTCAAATATATGTTGATGATATAATTTTTGGATCCACTAATGATTCATTGTGCAAGGAGTTTTCCCTTGATATGCAAAGTGAATTTGAAATGTCAATGATGGGAGAACTAAAGTACTTTCTGGGATTACAAATCAAGCAAACTCAAGAAGGTATATTCATCAATCAATCCAAATACTGCAAGGAATTGATCAAAAGATTTGGGATGGATAGTGCAAAACACATGTCTACACCGATGAGCACTAATTGTTACTTAGATAAAGATGAATCTGGTCAGTCTATAGACATAAAACAATATCGAGGTATGATCGGATCTCTTCTTTATTTATCTGCTAGTAGACCTGACATTATGTTTAGTGTATGCATGTGTGCTAGGTTTCAATCCAACCCCAAACAATCACATCTAAGTGCAGTAAAGAGAATCATGAGATATCTATTAGGAACAATCAATATAGGATTATGGTATCCTAAGAATTCAACATGTAACTTAATAGGATATTCTGATTCTGATTTTGCCGGATCTAAAACTGATAGAAAAAGTACAAGTGGAACTTGTCAATTTATTGGATCGGCTCTTGTCTCATGGCATAGTAAGAAACAAAACAGTGTTGCTTTATCTACTGCTGAAGCGGAGTATATCTCTGCAGGTAGTTGTTGTGCACAAATTTTATGGATGAAGCAACAATTATCTGACTATGGCATCATTCTTGATCGCATACCTATTAAGTGTGATAATACTAGTGCCATAAATCTATCCAAAAACCCAGTTCAACATTCAAGAACTAAACATATAGAGATTAGACACCACTTTCTTAGAGATCATGTCTTAAAGGGAGATTGTGTATTAGAATTTGTTGATACTAAGAATCAACTTGCTGATATTTTCACTAAACCTCTCCCCAAGGAAGTGTTTTTCTCTATTAGAAGAGAATTAGGTCTCTTAGATGTAAGAGATTTAGAAAAATAGGAATTGATTAGTTGATTGATTGGTTGATTGATTGGTTGATTTACTTTTTACCTTTTGATTGTAGATTATTTTGTTTGATCTTGTTTGAATTCTTGTTTTTTATGATAGAATTTATGATCTCTTGTATATATAGTAATTGAATGATTGAATTTAGTGTATTAGTAGTGAAAATTAGTCATATAAGATGTATTTGAGCATAAATATAGATATTCTCTTAGAAACTAGCCTAGGATAGGCTCTGGTAATCGATTACCACTCAATGTAATCGATTACACTTGAACAGGCAGCCTGTAATCGATTACAACATCCTGTAATCGATTACCAGAAGGCTTATTGGGCCTGTAATCGATTACCAATACCTGTAATCGATTACAATGCGTCATCTTCTATAAATACTCACGAAATCGGAGCTCGTGCGCAGCCAAAGCTTCCTCCACGTTTTCCTCCATACCTAGACCTTCAAACCTTCGATTCTCACTCGATTCTTCACCAAATCACGTCCCGTAAAGCCCAATCTTCCTCTTTTTCACTCCTCTTTCATTTCCACCGATCGAAATCCAGAAAAACTTCATCAAATGGCAGAGCCATCAAAGAAGAGAAAAGGATCATCCTCCACCGCTACCGCTGCTGCCCATCGCCGTCACGGCCCATCCGGAGCACCCACAGCACCTATTCCTCCTTCTTTGTCATCTCCAAGATCATCAACACTGTTTTCATCCGATGATCAACGTCTACGGTACCTTTCTCAGTTTTCTTCTAGAATAATCTTAGACCCTAAGTACCTAGACGTAGAGTTCTTTAATGATGAAACGTTTGATTGCTATCAAGTGTTTCAAAATTCTGGTCTTGTTGATTTCATGTCATTTAAATTGCCATATTATCCTGAACTTGTAAAGGTCTTCTACTGCAATTTAAAAATTCAGGATGGTATTATTATGTCTGAGGTGCATGGTACTTCTATGGTCATTGATCAGTCACTTTTCTTTTCTTTGACTCATTTACCCAGTCAAGGTGCACCTTTTGAGGGCACCATTGTTGATGACTGGAAATTCGATTATTCGAGTCATGATGCTCGTCGCATGGTCTGCAATGATCAAGCTGACATGACCGGTAGATTGTTGGCCGGGTCATTAACTTTTGATAATCGCATCATGCATTATATCATTGTTAGAATTTTGCTTCCTCGGTCTTCAAATTTAGCACAAGCCTCTGAGGAGGATTTGATTCTTATGTGGGCTTTTCTAACCGGTCGTCAGATCGACTGGGCCCATTTGGTTCGGTACCGAATGCATAAGGCATTACGGGCCAATGCACCTCTTCCTTATCCACATTTGATTACTCTGTTTTTGCGTCATTTTCAAATTCCGCTTGATGATGAACCCTTTGTTCAAGTCAAGCGTTCCTTTGCAATTGGTGCTGGAGCAGTGACCTCCTTTGGGTATCGTAAAGATCGGAATGGACAATGGCTGAAGAAGGATGCACTCCCTCCTCAAGATGAACGTACTCCTTCACCTCCTCCTCAACGTGAGGATTCCGCTCTCATGAATGAAGTCCTCTCCGAATTACGGGGTCTTCGTTCGTATGTTGGTGACCGCTTTGACTCGTTAGATTCACGCTTTGCCGGTATGGACATTCGTCTTACACAGCTTGAAGAGGATGTCGGATACATTCGTCAGAGTTTCGATCTTCCACCACCTCCTCCGTCTTCTTAGCTTTTAGATTCTGATTATTTATCTTTTATAAGCCGTGTATTTTGGCTTTTAGTTTCTTAGAATTTACATTATTATGCTAAGTACTTTGCTTATTTATCTTGTGGATTTTAAATTTCAGTCTTGGATGTTTTGTGGTTGTTTACATTTTCAGTTATTTGGATTCTGGTTTGATTATTTCTTGTTTGTGAGTTTGGCTTATTGTATTTAATACTCTGATGCTTATATCTTGCTACTCCATTGTTATAACTGTGTTGATTTCCGGGTTCTTTGGCTTTTTGATGTTGCCAAAGGGGGAGAAAAAGGTTGTAGCAAAAGCTTAAGAAAAAGCTTAACAAACTTAGAAATCAAGTGATCATGTATTCCGAAATATAGGGGGAGAAAACGGATGCACCTTTTATCTATATACAATATACAATTGTTTGTTGCTTGCTTGAATCTTGATTTCAGGTATTGTATTGTCATCATCAAAAAGGGGGAGATTGTAGATGCAATTGGCTTTGATGTTTTGATGATGATGGGGAGATTGTAGATGCAATTGGCTTTGATGTTTTGATGATGATCATGATTATGTGTTGCAATTAATGCAAAGGGGCTTTTCAAGATTAAAATTCAAGACAATACTTCAAGATTACAAGGCACAACATCAAGATGATCACTAGAATATTAGGAAGGGAATTCCTAATTGAATTAGCAAAGGTTTGGCCAAGTGATTTAAAATAAAAAGTGTTTTTCAAAGGTTTTACTCTCTGGTAATCGATTACCAGAGGATGTAATCGATTACCAGTGGCCAAATACATTTTATAACAGCTATAAAAATTTGAATTCGAAATTTTAGACTGTGTAATCGATTACACAATTTTGGTAATCGATTACCAGCAGTTAGTAAACGTTTTAATTCAAATTTTAAAAGCTGTAATCGATTACACAATTACTGTAATCGATTACCAGACAGGAATTTCAGAAAAATAATTTCAAGAGTCACAACTTTTCAAAGACTTTACTCATGACCACCAATGGTCTATATATATGTGACTTAAACACGAAATTGCTTAGAGATTTTCAGAACAACAAAGTGTTTATCCTCTCAAAAAGCAATTTCATTTTATCCTCTTAAGAATTCCTTGGCCAATTCAATTGCAATTCATTAAGGAATTAATTGAGTGCTCAATTTGTAAAATCCATCTCTTTCTAGAGAGATTTGTTCCTCTTCTTCTTCTCATTCTCTAAGGGATTAAGAGACTGTGAGTCTCTTGTTGTAAAGAATCTCTAAACACAAAGGAAGGGTTGTCCTTGTGTGTTTAGAACTTGTAAAAGGAATTTACAAGTTAGTGGAACTCTCAAGCGGGTTGCTTGGGGACTGGACGTAGGCACAAGGGTGTGGCCGAACCAGTATAAAACTGAGTTTGCATTTTCTCTTCCCTTAATCTCCTTTATTTATTATTGCTTTATATTCATAATTCAAGTTGCTTCATTTGAATTAATATTTAAGAAGATTGTCATTAAGGGAATTCATAACTTAAGTAAAAAGTAAGATAGATTTTTAATTAGGAGAAAAGTTTGGAATATCTTAATTCAACCCCCCCTTCTTAAGATATCTGAGGCCACTTGTCTAACACAACCAAGGTTCCTCAACCTCCATTTTTCTAAGGATACGACTCGAACGCAACGTGTGCTTATCATGGAGGAGCCCCGGGGCATTCCATTGAGCATTGTATGACCCCGAAGCATAAAGTGTGAAGTCTAATTGATACGGGCTGGCTGAAATTTGAGGAGAATCGCTTGTTGAATCCTAACATTGACAAGCAACACCATACATGGGGCAATTCTGGAAGCTGTTGTTATGACTCATCAGGATTTTCAAGTTTATGCCATCATTGTAAACCACAGTTACAATGTTAAATGAAATGGATAAAGTTGATATCTTTGTCCCTCATCCTCTCCCAAACGCATGTTTGCTTATTCAACTTTCACTGGAATGTGGGTGCAAGCCATTGGTCTGTTTGCTCAAGCGACCTGCGCTCCTGAGTGTTGACTTTTAAGACTGTTCAATCAGAGGTTACTCGTCTTGCACGTTGGCGGGGCTGCCGTAGAACAACAAAAAAAAAGTTCAAAACAAATAATTTCAGAAATAAAAATAAAAAATAAAAAAAAAAATAAAAAAATAATAATAAAAAAGGTTCAAAAGAAAAAGAAAAAAGCATTTGATTGACTGTGTTTTCAAGACATTCATGTGACCTCATTACATCATTCTGGAAAGTTTGTCCTCTTAGAGAGAAGTGAGTTATCAAGAGTAGGATGTTGGATAAATGGCCTTAGTTACCTTAAGAAAAGGGGGGGTTGAATTAAGATACGAAGATTATTTCCCAATTAAACTTTCACTCTCTCTTTTCGGATGCTCACAGGGATAACCCTTCCCTTGTGTTCAGGAATCCCCTACAACAAGAGACCCACGATCTCTTAATCCCTTTTCAGAAATAAGAAGAAGAGAAGAAGAGATCTCTCTTAAAAGAGGTAGATTGTAAAATGAAGATCAATCAAAAATTCCTTATTGAATATGCAAGTGGTTGACCAAGGAATCTTTTTGAGAGGATGAGACATTTCAGTTCAGAAAAACTCTTGATCTTTCGAGAGGATAAAACTGTTTGGGCAATGAAAACTCTCTTTAAAACATTTGAATGGCCGTTCATAAAACATTTGAATAGATGTGTCTCTTGGAAATTATTTTCTGAAAATCCCCTCTGGTAATCAATTACAAGACTTATGTAATCGATTATAGGTTTTAAAAATTTGAATTAAAACATTTTCAAACTGCTGGTAATCGATTACCAGAGAGCAAATCTCAATTTGAAAGGATAGAATTCCTTGGTCAAACCTTTTGCTTCTTCAATTTGGAATCTTCTTCCTAAGATTCTAGAGATCAACTTGATCATATATCTTGATTTTCTTGGATTCTTGTCTTGAATAAAACTTGGAAGCACTTGATCCTTTGGCATCATCAAAACATCAAAACATCTTGCTTCTACATAGGAGTCATTTGACTTAATCCATCAACTGAAAAAAATCCTTCAACTATTTCTCGTCCTTGGAAAATTCTTTTTTGCAAGAATCAATTGCTTCTTTCATTCTTCCTCACTACGAGGTCGTGAAAACAAGACAACAATTGGTACCTCTAAGCCCTACACTGGGGCAACGAAAGGCACCATGCAAAAACTTCAAGCGAACCTAGGGGCAGATTAGAAGTTCTCACCCAATAGGTTCCCTCCTACAAGGTCATGACGAAAGGCAACGATTGATACCTCAAAGCCTTACACTGGGGCAATGAGGGGCACCGTGCATGAGCCTCAAGTGAACATAGGGGCCGATCAAAAGTTCTCACCCATCGATGTTTTTAAACAAGAAAAAAAAAGGGAGACAAGCCCTGGGATTTCAATGGATTGATCAAACGTCAAACAGCTCTATTGCCATCACTCCAAAATGGTCAAGTGACTAAATCAAACAGAACAAACACTCTGAGGGAGTTCCCGGAGAGATTTGCAAAAAAGACAGGATGAGGTTGCATGAATTATCACCTTTTTCGAAAGGGCAGTCAATCTGTGTTTTCCAAAAAAAAAAAAATCAAATCAAAATCAAAATCACAAAATAGGGAAAGAATGCCATGAACATTGTACAACTTTCCATTACATTGCATTGTTTCATATAAAGTCCGCATTTACCCAAATTTCACGACAAAGGTTGCATGCATCTGCATCCCTAAAAATCATGTTAACTGCATAGATTTCCTACATCTAATGTCCAAATCTTGTGGATTTGGGATGACCGGCCCTCTCGATGAGTCGATCTCTTGCTTTCTCATAAGGGTGGACCTTGGGTACTAGTTACCCTCACTGTTGAGAGGACTACACGTCCTCGCCTTGAGAGGACTACGCGTCCTCACCATCAGAGGGCTGCACGCCCTCACCATCAGAGGACTACACGTCCTCGCCTTGAGAGGGCTACACGCCCTCATCTTGGGTACTAGTTACCCTCACCGTTGAGAGGACTACACGTCCTCACCATCAGAGGGCTGCACGCCCTCACCTCTAGAGGACTACATGTCCTCGCCTTGAGAGGGCTACACGCCCTCACCTTGCGTACTAGTTACCCTCACCGTTGAGAGGACTACACGTCCTCACCATCAGAGGGTTGCACGCCCTCACCTCCAGAGGACTACATGTCCTCGCCTTGAGAGGGCTACACGTCCTCACCTTGGGTACTAGTTACCCTCACCATCAGAGGACTGCACGCCCTCACCATCAGAGGACTACACGTCCTCGCCTTGAGAGGGCTACACGCCCTCACCTTGGGTACTAGTTACCCTCACCGTTGAGAGGACTACACGTCCTCGCCTTGAGAGGACTACACGTCCTCACCATCAGAGGGCTGCACGCCCTCACCATCAGAGGACTACACGTCCTCGCCTTGAGAGGGCTACACGCCCTCATCTTGGGTACTAGTTACCCTCACCGTTGAGAGGACTACACGTCCTCGCCTTGAGAGGACTACACGTCCTCACCTTGAGAGGGCTGCACGCCCTCACCTCCAGAGGACTACATGTCCTCGCCTTGAGAGGGCTACACGCCCTCACCTTGGGTACTAGTTACCCTCACCGTTGAGAGGACTACACGTCCTCGCCTTGAGAGGACTACACGTCCTCACCATCTGAGGGCTGCACGCCCTCACCATCAGAGGACTACACGTCCTCTCCTTGAGAGGGCTACACGCCCTCATCTTGGGTACTAGTTACCCTCATCGTTGAGAGGACCACACGTCCTCACCTTCAGAGGGCTACACGCCCTCGCCATCAGAGGACTGCATGTCCTCACCTTCGTAGGGCTACACGCCCTCACCTTTAGAGGACTACACGTCCTCGCCAACAGAGGGCTACACGCCCTCACCTTTAGAGGACTACACGTCCTCGCCAACAGAGGGCTGCACGCCCTCACCTTGAGAGGACTACACGCCCTCACCTCCAGAGGACTATACATCCTCACCTTGAGAGGGTTGCACGCCCTCACCTTTAGAGGGCTACGTGTCCTCATTTGCAGTGTGCCCCACATCCGCACCTTAAGAGAATTTAAGGTCCTCTATCCTTAAATGCTTAACCAAGACTTGCACTCCCGGTTAAGGGACAAGTAGTTTCCTTTTAACGGTTCCTGGGCCACCCCCTGATATTGGAGGATGGCCAACTGTGCGAGCACAACCAGAGAGGGAAGCTATCACACAGCTACTATGTATACCGGGGCAAGATTTCACCCGTGCCGCTGCAAAGAGACGAGTGCGGATCATGCGCACCAACATGACCACTCTTACACAGATATAGATGACATTGCTACTTAGCAACATTTTGCCCAGCGACCGCAATGCCAATCTCCCCCTGCAAAAGTATCGGTTGGTCTATGTCATCCCGACATGGGTAAGTATGCATATAGTTCAACTGATTTCTGATACCATCTATTGTTTGCAGGGATCGCACCCACAAGACACCCAGTGGACCCGGAAAAGTCCAACAGGGCCCTGGGGTTTCCAGCTCTGGTTACGGGCCTCTATCAGTCCTACAGGGTGCCCGTACCCCCCCGGCAAGGTCACGTCATCATAGGTAAGTATGCACATCGCTCAACTGATTTCTGATTTCATCTATTGTTTGCAGGGATTGCGCCTGCAAGACACCCAGTGGACCCGAAGAAGTCCAACAGGGTCTTGGAGTTGTCAAGCTCTAATTACGGGTCTCTGTCAGTTCTACGGAGTACCTGTCACCTCCAGCAAGGGCATCAGGCCCCCTACTAATCGAGCTTTCATCAAGAAGTACTGCGCCCCAGACAGGCGCAGGGCGAAACACCACAGCAGCATTGGGATGGCCGGCAGCGGGAAACAGACGCACCGCCATCACCTCTAGAGTTCACCTCTGCTCATCCACAAAAAGGTTTGAGTATTGCCTACACAACATGGCCGACCAATAGGCGACCAAGTCCAAAGCCAAATGTAAGAAAAGTACTAGGTCAGTGACCGACAAGTCATAAGGCGTCCAGCTAAAGACGTTAAAGAAGCGCTACTAGGAGGCAACCTAGTACCTTTTGAAATAGTAGGACACACCTAGTTGCTCATGATCCTAGGAATTTAAATAAAACGAGCACAAGCTCGAAAGGTAGTCATACCTCACAATATATATATATGTATGTTTAGGTAGAAAGATACCTTAGATATGCATGTATGTAAACAAAAACACACTTCACAAAATATATATATGTATGTTTAGGTAGCAAGATACCTTAGATATGCATGTATGTAGCAAAAAGATACCTCACAAAATATATATATGTATGTTTAGGTAGCAAGATACCTTGGATATGCATGTATGTAGCAAAAAGATACCTCACAAAATATATATATGTATGTTTAGGTAGCAAGATACCTTGGATATGCATGTATATAGCAAAAATACCTCACAAAAATATACACATGTTTAGGTAGCAAAATACCTCATAAAAAAAAAAGAAGGAAAAAAAAAACAAACGAGAAAAAAAATGAACAAATGAAAAAAAAGAAAGAAAAAAAGATGGAAAAAGAAAAATAAGTTGTCTAGCTGAAAAACCAACATGCTTTTGAAAAGAGATGACTTCCAACTTTTCTTTGGAAAAATTCACTGATCATAACTAGTTTTTGAAAAAATGTGTATACACCTGAAGGGTGAGTGCTGTGAAGATTTTCCCAGACGCCCAAAATGGACTCGGATGAATGCACAAATTGATAAAAGAACATATTTTGGAAACGTTGGGTTGACTAAAATAGAGGAAATGAATCCTGAGCCCTAGCATCACATGACCATAAAAATTTGACACTTGAGTGTCCGCATAGGTGCATGCATAACCAGTTTTGCATAAAATTTCCAAATCATCATTTTTGCATTTGTGTCATGGAAATAATGTGGGGCATCCCTTTTATCCTTGAACCAAACCAAACCCTGACATGTATCATGTCTAGCCATTCTACAAGCCTTGAGCCAAAATCCTGACTCACCATAAACCTTACCCTCGGAAGCAAAAAAAAAAGAAGGAAAGGAAATTTCCAATCAAAGAGAAAGCAAAAAAGGAAGGAAAGGAAATTCCCAATCAAAGAGAAAGCAAAAAAGGAAGGAAAGGAAATTCCCAATCAAAGAGTGGGAGGAAGAGAAAAAAGAAAAGAAAGGAAATTTCTAATCAAAGAGTGGGAGAAAGAGAAAAAAGAAAAGAAAGGAAATTCCCAATCAAAGAGTGGGAGAAAGAAAAAAGAAAAGAAAGAAAATTCCCAACCAAAGAATGGGAGAAAGTAAAAAAGAAGGAAGCTCCTGGTCAAAGAAACCAGAAGAAATGTGCAGAGAGGTCTTTGGACCAGACAATATCTGAACAGTACAGAATTGTCATCAAATGAACAAAAAGAAGGAAAGGAAACCACGACCTAAAATGGTCTTCTCCCTTTGATTACCAACCAAAATCCCGTGCGCTAGCGACTTTTTCGCCCCGCACTAAACAAAAACAGAAAAAGAAAAAGCTAACAAAAAAATCAAAAGCCAAAAACACACAAAAGCCGAAAAACCCATCAAGAAAACCCATTCCCAAGGGAAGTCCTATTGATCCATGATCACGCATGTAATTTTTGATTTGATAGGAAATAATTTGCAAAGTCAAGTCATGACATATCTATGGTTCGGAATTAGGATGAAACACTTACCTGTGCGAGATTGATACACTTTGAGTGATTTTCTTCTATTTTTGTCGAACCCAGTGTTTCCTCTAAATGTTCATTTAGAAACGAAATGCTAACATCCAAAATCTCAGTTAAGGTTATGGGGGATTTCATCAGCAGACTCTCCTTCCCCGATAAACGCATTGTTTTTCACTCAAAAAAAAAAAAAAGGGAAAGCGTATGCTGCTCTAATCAATTGGAATATTTATCTCTTTACTTAGCATGTTTGCATTTTTAGCGAAGAAAACACTGAGACTTTTTCAAGTCTCACAAGTTATCCAGAACTACGTAGGTCTGAGTTCCTCATTGGAGGATACGTAGGAGCAAGAGCCTCGCTTTTGTCGACCATACCGCCTTTTGTTGCCATGACTCAAGAGCTGGTAGCCCGTGGAGACACCTTACGGTTATCCGCACCTCGTCATTCAGTCACCCCAAGTGTGATTGACGAGCAGTGGCCAATATGGTCATCTGCGCCCTTTCCGGAGATGTCAGCATTTTCCGATGGAGACTTTTCAAATCTCACAAATTATCTAGAACAACGTAGGTCTGAGTTCCTCATTGGAGGATACGTAGGAGCAAGAGCCTTGCTTTTGTCGGCCGCCCCATAATTTTTGTCATACTGACCCTGAGGTCATGTGACATGCACCCTTGTATCATCCAGAGGCGGCAGGCCCGATGATACGCGGAGATACCTTACGGTTATCCGCACTCTTTTGTCATCCAGAGGCGGCGGGCCCGATGACAAGCAGAGACAAAATTTGGTCATTCTGCACCCTTGTATCATCCAGAGGCGGCGGGCCCGATGATACGCGGAGATACCTTACGGTTATCCGCACCCTTTTGTCATCCAGAGGCGGCGGGCCCGATGACAAGCAGAGACCAAGTTTGGTCATTCTGCACCCTTGTATCATCCAGAGGCGGCGGGCCCGATGATACGTGGAGATACCTTACGGTTATCCGCACCCTTTTGTCATCCAGAGGCGGCGGGCCCGATGACAAGCAGAGACCAAGTTTGGTCATTCTGCACCCTTGTATCATCCAGAGGCGGCGGGCCCGATGATACGCGGAGATACCTTACGGTTATCCGCACCCTTTTGTCATCCAGAGGCGGCGGGCGCGATGACAAGCAGAGACCAAGTTTGGTCATTCTGCACCCTTGTATCATCCAGAGGCGGCGGGCCCGATGATACGCGGAGATACCTTACGGTTATCCGCACCCTTTTGTCATCCAGAGGCGGCGGGCCCGATGACAAGAAGAGACCAAGTTTGGTCATTCTGCACCCTTGTATCATCCAGAGGCGGCGGGCCCGATGATACGCGGAGATATCTTACGGTTATCCGCACCCTTTTGTCATCCAGAGGCGGCGGGCCCGATGACAAGCAGAGACCAAATTTGGTCATTCTGCACCCTTGTATCATCCAGAGCCGGCGAGCCCGATGATACGCGGAGATACCTTACGGTTATCCGCACCCTTTTGTCATCCAGAGGCGGCGGGCCCGATGACAAACAAAGACCAAGTTTGGTCATTCTGCACCCTTGTATCATCCAGAGGCGGCGGGCCCGATGATACGCGGAGATACCTTACGGTTATCCGCACCCTTTTGTCATCCAGAGGCGGCGGGCCCGATGACAAGCAGAGACCAAGTTTGGTCATTCTGCACCCTTGTATCATCCAGAGGCGGCGGGCCCGATGATACGCGGAGATACCTTACGGTTATCCGCACCCTTGTGTCATCCAGAGGCGGCGGGCCCGATGATAAGCGGAAATACCCGAGTGGTTATCCGTATAAACATTCTTTTGCTATCTGTAAGACAGAACGCTTGATAGCATGCAGAGGCTGACATAGTCTTCTGCACCTTTTGTTCCTCCGGGAACAACAAGTCATTTACATGCGGAAATTTCATGGTCACCCACGACTCTCGTCAACCGAGAGGAGCGAAATTAGTGTCATACACTAATTTTCGTCCGGGGACCTTTGCTTGATGACATGCGACCTTTCTTTGGTCCTTGCGAGGTGCTTGGCACCCATCATTAGGCAATTTGTGAAAATCCGGGAACGACAAGTCATGGTCACCCGCGACTCTCGTCAACCGAGAGGAGCGAAATTAGTGTCATACACTAATTTTCGTCCGGGTACCTTTACTTGATGACATGCGACCTTTCTTTGGTCCTTGTGAGGTGCTTGGCACCCATCATTAGGCAATTTGTGAAAATCCGGGAACAACAAGTCATTTGCATGTGGAGATTTTATGGTCACCCGCGACTCTCATCAAATCGAGAGGAACGAAATTAGTGTCTTATCTTTACTTTCCTTTTATCTCCAATAAAAGACAAGTAAAGAGGGGCAACTGTCATACCCTAATTTCGTCCGGGGACCTTTGCTTGATTACATGCGACCTTTCTTTGGTCCTTGTGAGGTGCTTGGTACCCATCATTAGGCAATTTGTGAAATTCCAGGACATGCCGAAAAACCAAAAAAATATTGATGCACAATCCATAAGTTTCCGTGACACACCGGAAATCAAATGGAAGCATCGTTGCATAATTAAGTGAGGTTCCGTAACATTCCGTAAGTCAAAAGGGGGATGATTATGTAATCCGCAAGGTTCCGTAACATTACGGAAAGAAAACAAGTATCGTTACGAAATTCGTAAGTTTCCGTAACTTTACGAAAAAAGAATCACCAAAAAAACAGCAGGGGGGTGTACTTAGTAAAAATGGGGGTGCAAATAGCACCCAGGCCCACTTGGGCCCTCCAGAATATTCCTCCAGAAGGCTGTTGCTTCTGGAGGAAGCAACCTGTCTCGCCTGGGCGAGCTGGGCGGCAACCACCTCCCCTATTTTGCTATAAATAGGGGAGGAAGTGAAGAAGAAAAGGGTTCAGCTCCTTAGGCACTTCTCTCTCTTTCGAATTTGCTTGGAAAAATTGTTTCCGTGAAGAAAATCTAAGCCGAGGCGCTTCCGAAACGTTTCCGTAACGTTTTCCGTGAGGAATTTCGCAAAGGTTTCAACCGTTCTTCGACGTTCTTCATTCGTTCTTCATCGTTCTTCGATCTTCAACGGGTAAGTACCTCGAACCAAGCTTTTCGATTCATTCTATGCACCCATGGTGGTCCACATTTTGTTTTGTGTATTTCTATTCTCGTTTCATTTACTCTTTATACCCCCTTTTGACGTGCTTAAGCCATTTTACTTAAGTCATTTCTCGCTTAACTTAAAAATAAAATAAATTTCCACCGAACGTTTGAATTGTATTATCCGTTAACTTCGGTTAAAATAAATTCCGACCGTTCGGTCGTGCCGTAACCACGTTGGAAATCAAAAAGAGGTAAAAAAATAAATATAATAATCAAAAAATATTTTTTAGTAAAGTAAAGCGAAAAATCAATCGGACGTTTTCTCTTTGGGATTTCTCATTCTTAATCGAATTGACTAATAACTAAAGTGAAATTAAGGCTAAAATCAACTTGCCTAGTCGAGCTCGTCCATAAAAATAGGCTTTTGAAGTTTGTCATTTCAATTTCTCACTAAGTAAAATGGATCATTTTTAAGGTCCAACGCCTTAAAATGATCACCTCTTAAGCAAAAAGAGTATCACTTGATAAGCAAGAACTACGTAGGTCTGATTTCCTCATCGCAATTGAGGATACGTAGGAGCAAAAGCCCCGCTTTTGTCGACCACCCCAAGAGATCGTTAATGGTCCAAATGCCTTAACGTTTCTCTCCTTTCAAAAACAAGAGATCGTTAATGGTCCAACGCCTTAACGTTTCTCCCCTTTCAAAATCAAAAGACCGTTTAATGGTTCAACACCTTAAATGACCTTTTGTTCAATAAAAACATATTTTGCAAAAAAGACAAAAACAACTTAACCAAACACTTTGTTCCGAAAGAACTACGTAGGTCTGATTTTCTCATCCCAAATTGAGGAATACGTAGGAGCAAAGGGAAACACCCTTGTCGACCACAAAAAAGGAAAAAATATAAAGGGTATAAAGGATATAAGGACATAAAAGGGAACGTAAAAATCAAAGTCATGTTTGCACATTCGGTTAAAGGCTGCTGTCCCTTGGGACGGACGTGTGGGGTGCTAATACATTCCCCGTGCGTAAATACAACTCCCGAACCTTTCACTTAAAAGTTCGTAGATCGCGTCTTTTTCCGGTTTTTCCGACGTTTTCCTCAAATAAACGTTGGTGGCGACTCCGCGCGTATTCCTTTCATGGAACACGCATCCCGCGAGTCTCGCGTCGCCCTCCCGCCGAAGGGTAGGTTGCGACACCATTTGTTTTCATGTTTGCTCATCCTTGCGTTTTCCTCTACAAAAAAAAAAAAAAACACAAAAGGGGAAGCGTGAAACTTCACACTACATTCTTAGTTGCATGTGTTAGGCACCATGAGCCAACCATGTTGGGATCATAAACCCATTTCTAAAAAAAAAAAAAAAAAAAAAACACAACAACAAAAAAAAATCATTGAACATGGTACCTAATGCATGGTTAACTAGGAAATGGTGTTTCTTCGGGCATCTCAATTTCATAATTACATTTTCCATGCATAGCTTAAAGTATGCCTGAGTCATTCATCCCTATGAGATGTTGTTGAAGTATTGGCGATCAGAATTGCAATTCCTTGGATTATAGGGTTGAACCAAGCTCATGCTTTTACAAAAAGGTTCATCAAGTCAAGTTGAAATATGGAAGTAACCGTCTTGCAAAATTGGGGCAAAAGATGAATCGAGTCACATCACTGCTTCGTCTACTGCCAAACATATTTAGGATTATTGATGTCCTTGTTACTTCTAGTTTCACCTTGACAAAGATGTCATGGACCATGTTGAAAATCTAAATTGATTCAACCCCATATCCTGCGTAAAAATTCGCAATACTTCAACTGTACATCATTCGCATACATCCATGCTTTTCATTGGTTGCATTGCTCATTGCATTCTTTCCTTGAAAAATAAAATAAAATGAACTTAAAGAAAAGGACACGCTTTACGGCGCCCTTACCGAACTCGTGCTAGAGCTAGAGTAATGGGTGAAGCAGAGGAGGTGCAAGAGAAGATGAAGGCCGACATGGAGGCCATGAAAGAGCAAATGGCCACAATGATGGAGGCCATGATGAGCATGAAGAAGATAATGGAAGCCAATGCGGTTATAGTTGCCGCTACTAGCGCTGTCGCTAAGGTGAACCCGATGCTCCCATCTGGCCTCAAGCAAATGAATCATCCAACCTCAAATATGGTAAGCAAAGATTTGGGAAGTACGGACGACCCCATGATGTGCAAATTCAAAACGAGCACGCCTTCCCATCATATGGCTTGCCTCCCAACTATACACCACCCAATGTGGCATACACTCTCAATGAAAATCTCAATAACTCCACTCCGATACTCATTGAGAACCAATAACCTCAATCTGATCAGGCACATATCTCTCAAACCATGGGGGAGACACATGAAATTCCCCACCACAATCTAGCTGACTTCGAGCCTTGGCTCGGATATGCCACTGAAGGGCAAGCAGTTGGTGGTATACCCTTTGAAAACACTTTGGAGGGCCCTCAGTTTCGCCCACAACAACAACCATTGCATTTTGCGGTGGGAAGAGCCCCTCTTGCTATGGCAGAAATGGGAAAGAGGAAAGGCTCAGGGCCATTGAAGGAGGTAAAGATTATGCCTTTGCTAACCTAGAAGAGTTGTTCCTAGTACCCAATATCATCACCCCTCCCAAGTTCAAGGTGCTGGACTTTGACAAGTACAAGGGGACTACTTGCCCCAAGAACCATCTAAAGATGTATTATCGGAAGATGGGGGCATGCGCAAAAGATAAGGAATTATTGATACATTCCTTCCAAGAAAGTCTTACTAGGTAGCTGTTACCTGGTACACTAACTTGGAACCTTCCCGAGTCCATTCTTGGAAGGACCTAGTGGTTGCCTTCGTTAGGCAGTGTCAGTATAATGTCTTCGGATAGGATGCAACTACAGAACATGTGCAAAAAGGGGGCACAAATCTTTCAAAGAATACGCCCAAAGGTGGAGAACCTGGCAGCTCAAAGTGGCACCTCAATGACGAAAAAATGATGACAATGATAGTAGACACATTACCAGTATTCTACTATGGAAAATGGTGGGCTACGCACCTTCAAAGCTTTGAGGATTTGGTCTTTGCCAGTGAAAGGATCGATGTGGGTCTGAAAAAAGGCAAATTTAGTCATCCTACTAGGACGACTGAGAAAACTGGGACAAATAAAGAGGGTGAGAAAGAGGGAGAAAACCCATGCTGTGACTGCCATTCCTATACGGCCAAGTTTCCCACCAACCCAACAATGTCATTACTCAGCCAATAACAAACCTCCTCCTTACCCACTGCCCAATTATCCACAAAGGCCATCCCTAAATCAACCACAAAGTCTGTCTACCGCACTTCCAATGACGAAGACCACCTTTAGCACAAACCCAAAAACACCAACCAAGAAATAAATTTTGCAGCGAGAAAGCCTGTAGAATTCACCCCAATTCCAATGTCCTATGCTGACTTGCTCCCATATCTACATGATAATTCAATGGTAGCCATAACCCTAGCCAAGGTTCATCAACCTCCATTTCTCCGAGAATACGACTCGAACGCAATGTGTGCTTGTCACGGAGAAGCCCCGGGGCGTTCCATTGAGCATTGTAGGGCTCTGAAGCGTAAGGTGCAAGGTCTAATTGATGCGGGCTGGCTGAAATTTGAGGAGAATTGCGTGTAAATCCTGACATTGACAAGAGATGCCACACATGGGGCAATTTTGAAGGCTGTTGTTAGGTGTCTCTAATGACTCATCAGGATTTCCAAGTTTATGCCATTATTGTAAACCACAGTTACAATGCTAAATGATATGGATAAAATGGACATCCTTGTCTCTCCCATCCTCTCACAAACACATCTTTGCTTATTCAACTTCCACCGGAATGTGAGTGTAAGCCATTGGTCTGTTTGCTCAAGCAACCTGCGCTCCTGAGTGTTGACTTCTAAGACCGTTCAATCAAAGATTACTCATCTTGCACATTGGTAGGGGTGTCGTAAAACGACGAGTAAAGTAAAAAAAAAACAACAAAGAAAAACAAAAAAAAAACAAAAAAACAAAAAAACAAAAAAACAAAAAAAAAACAAAAAAAACAAAAAAAGAAGAGAGGGCATTTGATTGACTGTGTTTTCAAGTAAAAATATAGACGTTCATGTGACCTCATTTTATCATGCCGGAAAGTTTGTCTTCTTAGAGAAGCGAGTTTTCAAGAATATGATGTTGGAAAAATGGCCTCAGTTATCTTAAGAAAGGAGGGGTTGAATTAAGATGCAAAGACTATTCCCCAATTGAACTATCACTCTTTCTTTTTGGATTAACAATGCACCCTTAACATGAATTACTCAAAAGACAAATCAAAATAAACTTCTTTAAAGCAAAAGATAAATAGCAATAAAAGAAGTTTAAAGGAAGAGAGGAATGCAAACTTGATTTATACTGGTTCGGCCACTTCCCGCACCTACGTCCAGTCCTCAAGAAACCCACTTGAGATTTTCCACTCTCTTTGTAAAACTCCTTTTACAAAGTCTGAACCACACAGGGACAACCCTTCCCTTGTGTTCAAGAATCCTCTACAATAAGAGACTCTCAGTATCTTAATCCCTTTTCAGAAGTAAGAAGAAGAGAATAAGAAATCTCTCTTAAAAGGGATAAATTGTACAATGAAGACCAATCAAAATTCCTTATTGAATATGCAAGTGGTTGACCAAGGAATCTTTTTGAGAGGATAAGACAATTCAGTTCAGAAAAACTCTTAATCTTTTGAGAGGATAAACTTTGTGGGCAATGAAAACTCTCTTTAAATTCGTACTTCCAAGACACCTTTGATGCCCATTCATAAACCATTTGAATAGATATGTCTCTTGGAAATTATTTTCCGAAAATCCCCTCTGGTAATCGATTACAAGACTTGTGTAAATGATTACAGGTTTTAAAAATTTGAATTAAAACATTTTCAACTGCTGGTAATCGATTACCAGAGAGCAAATCTCAATTTGAAATGATAGAATTCTTTGGTCAAACCTTTTGTTTTTCAATTTGGAAACTTCTTCCTAAGATTCTAGAGATCAACTTGATCATATATCTTGATTTCTTGTCTCGAATAAAACTTAGAAGCACTTGATCCTTCGGCATCATTAAAACATCAAAACATCTTGCTTCTACATAGGAGTCATTTGACTTAATCCATCAACTGAAAAAATCCTTCAAGTATTTCTCGTCCTTGGAAAATTCTTTTTGCAAGAATCAACTGCTTCTTTCATTCTTCCTCACTACGAGGCTATGAAAACAAGACAATGATTGGTACCTCAAAGCCTTACACTGGGGCAATGAGGGGCATCGTGCATGAGCCTCAAGTGAACCTAGGGGCAGATTAGAAGTTCTCACCCAATAGGTTCCCTCCTACAAGGTCATGACGAAAGACAAAGATTGGTACCTCAAAGCCTTACACTGGGGCAATGAGGGGCACCGTGCATGAGCCTCAAGTGAACATAGGGGCCGATCAAAAGTTCTCACCCATCGATGTTTTCAACAAAAAAGGGGGACAAACCCTAGGATTTCAATGGATTGATTAAACATCAAACGACTCCATTGCCGTCACTCCAAAATGGTCAAATGACTAAATCAAACAAAACACACACTCTGAGGGAGTTCTCGGAGAGATTTGCAAAAGATAGGATAAGGTTGCATGGACTATCACCTCTTTCAAAAGGACAGTCAATTTGTGTTTTCCAAAAAAAATCAAATCAAAATCAAAATCACAAAATAGGGAAAGAATGTCATGAACATTGTACAATTTCCCATAGCATTGCATTATTGCATACAAAGCCTGCATTTACTGCATTTCAAGATGAAGGTTGCATACATTTGCATCCCCAAAAATCATCATGTTCATATTAGGTAATAAGTGAATAGATGAGAGGCCCTCTCAAAGAGCCAACCTCTTGCTTTCTTGTAAGGTTAAAGTCCTTTGGTACTTGTACCTATTGGCTCGCCTTCAGAGGACTGCATATCCTCACCTTCAGAGGGCTACACGCCCTCGCCATTAGAGGACCACACGTCCTCACCTTCAGAGGGCTACACGCCCTCGCCATCAGAGGACTACATGTCCTCACCTTCAGAGGGCTACACGCCCTCGCCATCAGAGGACTGCATGTAAATCTCTTTATCATCGTCATTAGTAATGACTTTTCCGTTGAGATCTGTTTTGACTGCGCTGTAAATTTTTGATTTCTCCTCATTAGTGAGATAATTATCCCACCATCCTTTCAGTTGTCCAGAAAATCCTGCCACTAAGATATCTATAATGGTCTCTTCTGAACATTCGTGGGAGGTTTAGTAAGCCGTAGCTACCATGGTCATATGTTGGTGTGTATTCATGATATTATACTCCGTTTGTGCATCTATGTTCCATTCATAAATGTTGTTTGCACTAAAACTCTTGAAATTATTTTCTCCTCTTTCTTCTAATAGAAGGTCAGGGGCAGTTGGACGTTGATAATATAATTTGGAAGGTGTTTTCCAATGTTTGGAATTAATTGGATTTATATTCTTTTCTGACACTGATCCTATTTCAGTTGTATTATCTGAGTTTTGGTCACTGTCTTCATTAATAACATTAATTAATTTGGAGGTACTTCTTGTTACCATTTTGGAAGTATTTTCCGAGGTTTGGGGAGTTTCCGGAATGACCTTAAGTAAACTACCAATCTTGTTTAGTAATTCACTATGGTTGTCACCTACTCCTTCAACTAAGGATTTAGTTTTCCTAAGTTCTCTAATCTTTCGTTTAGCTTTCTCACTGACTTTGAAAGGTTTGAACAGTGGTTTTTCAATGGGAATACTTGGAGAGGTTTCTTCAATCGATTTTTGCTTAGGAACTACCTTAGTTTTAATGGTTTCTCCTAAAATTTGTAAATATTTATTGGTGTAGTTTGCCTGTTCCATTAGGCTTTTAATATCTTTAGAGGTTACTTCCTCATTAATATCTTTTGTTTTAAATGGGGTTGCCATTACAGGCTTGTTGTTACTATCTTTGATATTCGGGAGTTGATATTTGGTCGTGGGAGGTAATTCCGATTGGATTATTTCACCATATCTTACTTGCCAGTTGGTTATAACATTTGTTGATGGATCACCTATGATGTCTTGCTTCCATGGGTAATCTATATCGTTTTTGATGCTGTAAGCATGGAACCAATCAAAGAAAAGGACATTGACTTTGACCCTTTCGACAAATTTGTAAAACTTGTCTTGGATCTGTTTTTTGTTTGTACCCTTATAATTTTGGAAAAACCATCTCCTTCGAGGTTCATTCTCTGGAGAATAAAAATCTGTCCTAAGGGTTTCCTTATCAATGCTAAAGTTGTCAGATAACATCATAAGGTTCCATAGAAGAGTATGTTGGGGATTGGATCGACTTTTGGTCGTCCTCCTGATCTTGGTTGTAAGTTGTTCTTGGTATGCTAGAAGTGGTATCTATTCCTTGGAGGTTTATAGTAGGGAACTGGTTATGTAACTCAGATCTGGCTAGTCCTACTGGGATTGAACGGGTTCTAACCGAAAAAGACCTTCTGGCTGACTCGTATTCAAACCTAGAGGCTTCTATCCTTGATGAGAAGGAATTTCTCCTATTGAAGGTTATTTCTACCTTTTCGGAGTTATCTTGTTTAATGTCTTCGATAATTGGAGCGGGTCGGGGATCAGACGGTGTGGCCTTCTCCATGACCCATTTTTCGGGGAGAGTTACTTCATCCCATTTTATTATTCTTTTTAAGGAGACGTTGGCTTTTGTCATATCGGTAATAAACAAGGTTGTTTCCCCCTTTTGTGGCTGTAACAGGACTCTAGAGGCACAAGTGTTCATGACCTTGTACTGGATCCTATAGATTAAAGCCGCTGGAATTGACCCTTCTTTCATGTCAAGGCCATGAAAGTGAATGTTTAAGAACAAAGAGTCGAGAATGTTTCTGCCCATTAGACTCAGTGTTTTGTTTGGATAACAACTAAAATATACTGGACCTTGTCCTAGGCTGGTTTCGACTGTTCCAATTAAGGAATCTTCAAATTTATTATGCCTAATATCTCTTAGACACATAAATACTGTTGCATCGATGCCTATGTCTATTAAGGGCTTGATGGCTACTTGTACACAACCGATGTGTAAATATTTATACTTTCGACTATGTTCATGAATTGAATTTTTTGAAAGTAGATGGAATTCTTCCCCTATATCTTGCCCTAGAGGAATATTGTTTTCTACTATTTTGATTATGTAGTCAAAGTTGTGTTTATCTTTAATTGTCTCAGGAACGTATAGTTGATCCTGAGGGATTTCTGGGATGTTCCAGTCATCCATGTTTTGGTTAATATCTTCGAATCGGACTTCCTCATCGAAGAGATTGTGTTTGGGGGCGACCTCTTGGGTCTGGTTATCTTGATCGTTTAATAAATTGGAGTTTCTTGAAGAAGATGATGAGGAGGAATTTGATCGAAAAGAGATACGGGAAAAAGATCGCAATAGTCTAGACATGATTATAACATTCTCTAATATCTTTGCCCTCATTTGGTTCCATAGAAATATCTCCGTAAGTAAATATGTCACAAAATTTTTCTGGATCTGAATTATTTTTAAGAAAAACTCTTTTTTTAAAAAAAAATAGTTTGAACGGCAATCCTATAGCCACCAGTATATTATGTCTTGATATTTTGGTTAAACAGTACACCTTAGCCTTACCGCCCTTTATCCATCACGGGTCTTACTGCTACAGTACCATTCAACTAAAATATTATACTGCTATACTTCCAGGAAGTACTGTTCAAACATTTACTGTACAAATCAAAGTAAAATATTACTTGTACTATACAAGGCTTTTGTTTCTGATCATAAAATTTGTTAACATATGTCCTTACGGATAGTATTCCTACTTCCCCATCAGGCTCTGATACCAGAGATCAGCGGAATAAGATCAAACGGACAGATAGGAAGTAAGAATGCAGTATGATAAAAGAAAGGAAAATATAAACTTGTAAAGCAGATATCAAGGGCACACCGAAACGGCTTACAAACCCAGATATATTGCCTATCTTCGAAAACGGGCCCTGACGGGTGCAGAGAAATGCGAGGAACTGGAACCAGAGAGGCGGCATGCAAACTGAGGCAGGATTTTAGCATCCAAAAAGGTCCAGTTTTTTTTTCTTCTTTTATGGCTGAGTATGTGGTCAAATCAAAGGAAAAGGTGGGCCCTTTTTGGCTCCAATTAAAATAGGACATGTGGCATTTTCTTTTTCAAAAGAAAATGAAAAAGAAAAGAAAACCCTTTTTTTATAAAAAAGCCAAATCCTCTCTCATTTTTTTTTCAGAAACTTCTAGCAGCCCCTCTTTCTCCCTCCATGTTTCTTTTTCTTCCTCTCCTTCTCCACCATTGTTGCTCTCTTGAAGCTCCAAATTCCCCTTCATTTCCACACCAAATTGCAAGGAAAAACTATTTTCGGAGTCTAGGAGCCTACCTCTACTTCGTGGGACCTTAAATTTCATGTAAGGGTGGACTTCTTCTCACTTGAAATCTGTGGGTGTTGGGTTTTTGGGAGCTATAATGGGTAGTTCTACAAGGTTATTGCTTTAGGGTAGTTGTTTGCGAAGGAAATTGTTGAAATTATGCTAAACTTCACATGTTTGATGTAAGCAAAACTACCCATGTTGATTTAGGGTTTAATAATGATGCTTTGAGATATATGTATGCTTAAAATGTAGATAGAAAACTGGTAGAGAGGATGGGGAGAGTTAACTTAGAGTTAAATGTGAGAATGGTAGTGTTGTAGGTGAAAAAGTGTGAGATTTTGAGGGTTAGAAAGCCAAATTTGGGGTTAGTGGAAATTTGAGTCTAAAGTGAGTTGATTCTAGTTTAGAATGTCAATTAGGACTTGTAGGAAAACTTGGTCAGAGCAAATGAGGAAAGTGAGTGACAAATGTGAAAGAAAAGAGCCATTTATAGGGTAAATTGGGTGTTGAGAGGTCAAATTTTGAATAGGTGGAGATTTCACCTTAAAACCAGTTTGAGGAAGTCTAAATCAATGTTATAGACTTGACGAAGATGAGAGTTTACCCCAAAATTACCCAATTTTCATTTTCACCTTTCAAACCTTTAAAATTCACTAAATTGGTGGGTTTTGGATATCTATGTTTTGCTTTACCTTGGTTTGAAGTTTGTTTTTGGCTTGAACATGATTTATACATGATTTAGGACTTGTAGGATCCAATTTGAGTGGAATTGGATGTATGTGAGCTTGATTTCAAAAATCTGCAAAATTATGCAGCAAAGCTGTCAAATTGTGCAGCAAATTCTGCCAATTATGCAGAAAAAAAATGGTTGTGCAGTGCTAGTTTCTGCTGTCACGGGAAAGGTAGTATATCTCGTGTTTTGTACATTCTTTAGCAGATCCCAATGGTCAAAATTTAGGTTTCTGTATTAGGAACCCCCAGTTAAATTTTCAAGGAGATCCAAAGGTTAACGAATCGGAACAAAGAGGATTTTTCTGAGATATGAGGGTAGGAAAAACTCTGTGGAATTTGAATGAATCTTGTGCAAAGATTTCTGCCTCCACTCTATTTTTCCTTGTTTAAGGTAGTTTCATGACAAATGGAATTGAATTGTTTGGATATTGTGAAAGCTTGGCGACGTCAGGTGGGGTGTTATTGCCCAAAACCAAGCTTGGCCAATCCCGACCCAACCCGGGCATAGTCAGTCAGTGACAACCTGTGACGTACCTAAGCAGGCGAGCTCTTGGCAGTCAACCAATAAAAGAACAAAAGTCCACAAAGCAAGGAGGCTTGTGTGGCGGTTGGCCAGCTATCTATTTTGTGTTATATCTAAAAAATCCCCTATGGTAATCGATTACCATTCGTGGGTAATCAATTATAGGGTCTAAGAATTGAAACAGGACGTTCAGTAGCCTCTGGTAATTGATTACCAATTGTGTGTAATCGATTACACAGTGCTATATGCTACTGGTAATCGATTACCAATTGTGTGTAATCGATTACACAGTGTTATATGCTACTGGTAATCGATTACCATTTATGTGTAATCGATTGCACAATGTAACTTTTAGGTTCCAATGTGCAAAGGCTATGGTAATTCGTTTTTGGGCACTGGTAATCGATTACTTACTTTGGTAATCGATTACCAGAGAGGAAATCCCTTGAAAAAGACATGTTGACTATGCGTAGCCATTATGGGACGCATTGTATTGTTACCTGTGTAGTTAGATTTCTTGTGAAAGAGTCTACCCTCTTTCTTTTATCTCTTGTAGATCGCAATGGCAGCGCAGTTGATCCATGATCGCGTTGTGATGGAGTGCCTAGAGGGTGTTTGGGAGACCCTTGAAGGCAATGAGAGGTGCCGATTCCGTGGCACAATTCGACTCACTGCTACTTCACTAGTACATCCGGAGCAACCCGAACCTACACTTCAGCAGCCTATGGAGTGGATACTACCTACACCTACTCCATATCGACTAATTGAGCTGGTTCAAGTGATAGAGGTGTCATCCTTTGAAGAGGATCTTGAAAAGGACCCAGAGGAGTTACCTCCTGAACCTGCTTTGGATTCCCCTGACTTTCCACAGGATGATGAGGATCCACTCCCTGATGTTGATTCTCCAGAGGATATTCTGTCAGCATCTGAGGCAGACTCTACAGAGGAGAGTGGCCTTGGAGGGACAACAAATAGTGACGACTCTTCATCATAGCAGACGGCTCCTTAGATTAGGCGTACATACTTTTTGTGGGTGGGTGTATCTAGTTCAGACTGCTAGGTTTACTCTTTTGATTTTTGGGTGGGTAGACCTCTTGTATAGAAATTTTGATGATTGTATATATTGTGGCTGAAGCCACCGCAGTTGTTACCTTTGCTCTGGATGTCACTGTGCTATTTTGCAAACTCCCATATTTTGGACAGTTTTTGATGATGAAAACAAATATGTTTTATCTTATTATTTGAAAAAGAAATGTTAATGAACTTTATTTGAAAAGAGTTTACCGACCACACCTTATTATTTCTCACGTGACAACCTAAAATGATGGCTGGTGTATTTTGTTTTTAGATAGAAAAATAGTTTGGAGGTTTTGAGTGATCAGAAAGAAATGGATCCAAATAGAATTGTGAACTGGCCATTCAGGACTCTATAGTGATAATTTTCCTTCTGAAATTAATTACCGTGAAATGAATAACAGTGCGAAAAAAAAGAGGAAAAAAATAAAATTTCCCATGGTTTATGCTATTTAATTTATTACTATTAAACTAGTCATTATTTAGGGACGCCATAGAAGCCACCTCTTAGCTTCTCCAGATAGTGAGAATGAAAACAAGCTCAATCGGATTGCATATTTAGGCACACCAGCTAGCCAAATCGTATTGCATATTTCAATGTAAGTGGCTAGGTGTGCATAAGGATCTTCATTTGGTAAACCATGAAAAAGATTATTCTGAATTAGCTGAATCAATGATGGTGGATATGTAATGGTTTGTGCTTGAACTTCTGGTTAGGCAATGCTGGTGAAAAATTGTGGCACATTAGAACTTGAATAATCCTCTAGGGTTACTCTTCTTGGCTCTTCAACCATGATTGTATCTTCAACAGGTTCTATATGAGAATGCCCAGCAATAGGAAAACTAGAAGATGCCTTGGAAGATTGAAGTTCTTCTTCTGGGGTTGCTGCTGCTTCTAAATCCTACAAAAAATTTCTGATTCTCTCTGAATTACGCTTTCTACAGGTGGCATTAATCTCCAAATCAATAGAAGTCAAATCACCTGCAGTAGATCTTCTTTGCATACAAGAAAACAGAACAATAATTATCCAGTCCAAAAGAATAATGAATGTACGGTAACTAAAATATGAACAAAAAGAATCAATGAATTAAAGAGAAAAATATATAAAGCAATACCGTAAAACTGAACTAAACTCTTCTTAAATCTAGTATCTCTGGCAACAGCGCCATAAATACTTTGTTGGATTTCCCCTATGGTTACTTTTTGTTCCACTTTTTCTTCGTACGAATATATTCAAGGGAAATCCGGTTTTTCGAAAAGCGCACCGAATCGTCAAGTATTTAAAAATTAAAACGGATGAATCCGAGTATCAAACTCAGGGAAACTAGTCTAAGATCAGGTTAAATTTAGAAATAAGGCATTGTTGAAAGAAACATTGATAATTGATGGTTTAAAACAGAATTAAACTAGGTCTAGGATAAAAACAGTAAAAATGCAAGTAAGTGAAATTGACAGCAGTAGGTAGAATTGTTGGGTCTTTCTAACAGACCAGCTGATGCATACAAGGATGTTTCTCTAATCAATCATGCTTTTTTGTTCTATGTTGTAGCCTAAATTACTAAACCTCAAACCCTAGTTAGATTGAATCAATCCAAGCTTCATCCTCAGATCCCTCTTGTTGGGCTGGGCTCAATTTAGACAACCCTCCTAGGTTTAGACTAACATCAAACTAAGCTTCATCCTCAAATCCCTCTTGTTGGACTAGACTTAGGTTTAATAGCTTACAAAATTTTAGCCTAATTTAGCCTAAGCTTTGTCCTTAGATCCCTCTTGTTGGTTTAGACTTGGCCCAAACAACATTATTGTAACAACATACTTAAAACAAAAACTTAATCCGCAGATCCCTCTTGTAAGACTAAGCTTCAATTCTGCTTCATTCAAGTTCTAACGAAACAATACATTTCCCAATGTTAAAATCACCTAACTAGGCACACAAATGGTTGATCAGACCAAGAGCATACAAAACTTAAGCACTGAAGAAGCATTGAACACAAGAAACAAAATCAATTAGATATGAAAATAATTACATCAGTTGTTCATTAGAAATCCCCAACAAAGGTGTTTAGCCAGCCATTACAAATGAAACCCTAACAATAATAAGCTTACAAAACCTAGGTATCTCTGCAAAAGCTACTCCTCTTGCTATCTCCAGAGCTCTTTTCCTGAAATAGGCATTATGGTGTACTGTGGAATTCTGTGCCCTAGCCTTTGGTAAAGTTCTACCCTAATTATGCACAAGACATACTTTAAATAGGCTCTGAATTCACAACGTTGTGCTTAGCGCCACCCTCGCGCTTAGCGCGAGTAAGTAAATTTGAGCTTAGCGCCAGTCGTGCGCTAAGCCTGGCTGAAGACAACTGTTGTGCTTAGTGCACTGATCTCGTGCTTAGCGCATGGCCTTGATATTGATGCCCTGCCAGATTCTTCTATCACGCTAAGAGTGTTGAAGCTGCACTTAGCGGTGGATGCACACTTAGCCCACTGATGAGCTAAGCTCAACTGTCACTTTTAGCACTTCATGACTTAGCCTCATTTTCACCTGAAATTGCGCATATTTCATCATTAAATCCAATGGACATATTCTAGAGACAGCTTTAACAATAAAACAAAATTTATTTACAAAAATCACTACAAAATAATCTTAAATTGGGGAACTATACAAGTTTTGGAAAATGTTTTCTATACAAAAGTTAGTCGTATAAGACGACTAACACATATGCCGCAAAACAATAGTACCCTTAAAGAGGAATTCCATCTCATGTAAGAATTTGAGGCCTTGCTCTGTAAACTTTGCTACTTCAGAATCCTCCTATAATATAAAAAATAAGAATTATCATATATATTTGGCATGGGAGCATAGAAATAAAAATTGAAACAAACAATAAGAGTAAAGAATGGTAATAAAAATGATTGGAAAAAGAATAAAGCTTGTTTTAAAAATTAAGTTAAAAATTAAAAATTTCCCCAACTTTCATTTTGAGAAATAAGTTTCTCAAATAAGTTTTTCTTATATATTATTATTTCTTATATATTATAATCGATCATTAGATTTTCTTGTGTCATTAAGCAAACTATGTGTAATAGTATATGGGCTTAGAAATCTCTAACTGTGTGACTTAGTTTATTGAAGAGTTATTATCAAAGACCAACTCTTCCAAAAGCTTTTAAGCTGTTAGGTTTAGCACTTTGCGTATATCAGTACTAATATCATTGTCCTTTGTGTATACCAGAACTAATTTTCCTCTAACTTTTGGTTCCCTTGCCCCTTTCCTAGACCTTTTGTTCCTAGTTGCAAATTATGGTACAGTTTAAGAAAAATTACATGATATATTCTTTGAAGTGATTCAATGTATTAAAAAACATGGTGGAACCAAACCAAAGGTAGTAGGTTCTTGTATAGAACATAGGACTAGAAAATGGTTTTCCCAAGTCACACTTGGACTTGACAAAGAGACTCTTAAGGAGAAACCCATTACTCTCCAATTACATGCAATTTCCATTGAGTGTTTGATTAACATACTTCCTACTGAAGAAAGTTCAATGACATGCAACTAGAACTAACTTTATTTTAGTTGAATAGTACACACTTGAATTTTGGCTTCCCACCATTCATCACTAGGAGCAATGGTTTTCTTGTCTCCGTCTCAGCCAAGACTAGTGTCCTTCCCAATAAGCTTAATTAGCCCATAATTGTCATTCCTTTTTTTTAAAGAATCTCACCTATTTTTGAATTGTTTATACTCATATGTCAAATTTGTTATCTTATTGAACTTTTCTGTAATATTTGCCCAACCAAGCTTAGTAAAGTGGTTGTGAGGTTTATTTCCAGCATTCACCTCTTCTATCCATACTTTCAACAAAATCTCAATATTTTTATCACGCCATTCCGATTTCTTTATTTTCATAAGAACTTGATTGAGAGACATTTCACAAGCTTAAGAAATAGAAACAATGATAAACATTTATATCTAACATTGATAAATATTTATCATTTAAAATCACATACAACACATCATTTATATCTATGCACAATATAAACATTTTAAAATTTCAAAATAAGATTTCACAAAAAAAAAATATCAGAATAGGACAATGAAACAAAATCTGATTTGGTTTTAGGACAACGAAAAGTAACAATTCCATAAGCTGAAAATTTAAGCTTTAAGAAAAGGTCTACTGAGAGCTTTTACTTTTGTAAAAGCTAAAAAAAATTAATAAGCAAACACTCTTAAGAAATAAAGAAAACCTTTTTTTAGAAGATAAGATGCCGGAAGGTCTTTTGGGTTGCATCCAAACGGATTGTAGGGTGCATTTGTGAAAAGCTCTACTTGTTATGCAGTGAATAAAAAGATACATCAATACACACTTTTGTTTCAAAGCGAAGGAAGTATTGTCACACCCTCTACCCCACACATATATGCACTAATACTAAAAGAAATAGGATGTGGAATTGATTAAAAGTTTCAAAACACATTTAAATAAAAGCATTTAAAAGGGTAAAAGGCTCACATTCACTTTTCTAACATCATAATATAACTTGCCCAAATAAATAATAAAATCATCTCGGCTCAAAACAAGGTCGTCTAAAACTTCATGCAATTAATATAGAAACCCATGTCTCAATGTGACATCCTATCAGAGCGTTGTGTTTCAGCATCCTCTAACACGAGATTCTTTAAAGTCATCCACCTAATCATTTGCTCCCACGAATACAAGGTTTGAGATCATCACAGGATCCAGATACAAACAACACACACAGGGAATGCTCTATCACATTCCTAACTAAAGCAAGGATAAACAAATACATAAGCAAAATACATTATAAAAATATTTATCACATAACTCAACTTAATACAATCCACATCACTTCACCACTTTATCATTTAAAACTCATTTTTCAATCACCAATCACATTACACATGAATCACATACTCGATTTAAGACATACTCACCAATTTCATAATAAACAATTCACAGGCGTTATGCAACAATTACACTAAGACTAAAGCCTATATGCAACGTGGTACCATGTCAGTGAAAACCAACACCAGGGCGCCTATGAGTACATAACAAGACACACCACCCAATTTTGCGAGACCAGTCAGACTCTCTCTATTTTGTGAGAATGTTCCAACCATATGGGATCAACATAGGCTTAAAGGAGCACTCAAACAGAGTGTATTTACCCCCAAGGCCTAGACTCCGAAGAATCCGTTAGGGCATCACCTTCCTAATTCAGGTTCAACCCTTAAAACAACTTTTGCATGCAGACATTGCTAATGAATTATAAAATACCCACGACCTCACACTTGTTTTCAAACACGTTTAACACATCGCGCTATAATTTAACACCTCAAGTTCCTAACTCGAAACCTTACACTTTCCTTTTAACACCTCGCGCATTACATTACAATTTATCAGCTCAGGTTCTTAACTTGGAATCCTACACTTTCATTTTAACACCTCACCCATAACATTTTTCTCAAGGTAAACACTAGTCGGTTTATTGTATAATCCATATCTCACAACAAAAGTAATTATCACATCAAGTGTTAACAACACACTTATTTACAACCATATCCCATGTCCACAATTTTAACATATCACAATGTTACAATCCACCATCACATGTTTATGTGTCTCTCACAAATCAACACATATTCAATTTATACATTACACACAATTTCAATGACAATTTCTTGATACCAATATAATAATTTATCACGCTAGTCTAGTAAATATTGTCCAAAATACAAACAAATTATACAAAAATGTTTCCCACAACATGGGGAGTAAAACCCCTCAAACAATTTCAAATAATCACATAAAAATCAAAGGAAGAATTATAATTGAATAAACAACCCAAAATAAATTCCCCATTTAATCCTTTAAGGATTCATGCACATGTTCATTCTAACCCCAATTACAATAAACTCACCCCTTACCTCTAAGTGGGCTCACGTGTGTAGTCTGGCGGTGATAGCGGCATCTCTAGCGATTCCCTGAGATTTTTCAAGCTTTTCCTCTGGTTACTTTGCTAGGGTTTCCAAGTGTTAGAGAGAAGGACAAGGGATTGAAACTCCATTCCTCTATCCCTGCGTGAGGGAAATTGCTCTCATCACATACATCATTTCGCAAATACCATGCCAGGGAACTTACAAGTTCAAGTTTCGGTCACTACATATGGTACGTTTGAATGCATGTCCCATGATGGAGACATCATGTCATGGAAACTTTACCACACCAAGGCACACCAATATTATTATTATTATTATTTACTTTATGAACGTGTTTGGAGAAGTTGACGATGATTTTATTAATATTGTTTCAATAGATTGGGTACTGTAGTTGGATTCTTATACCCCGTCAATTGTTGTTCTTCCTTTTACTCTAACAATTCGTATGTTCATTCATTTTTTTATTCAATTTATAGTTTTTATGGAAAATTAATGAAAAGATTGAATAAAAAAATGCATGTTTGGAATGATGTTGGAGACGTATAAAACAAATAGATGAATATTTTAAATATGAAAAACAGGCTACTAGAACCCAATCTGTGTTTTATTGTGTACTTAACCGAGGAATACAAAAATAGAGTGTTGGTTTTATACATGATTAGTGATGCTGAAATTAGGGAAACAAACTTCTAGACTTTGACTAAATTTAAAATGAGAGATGATTCTCCTAATATGTTGCAACAATAACTTATTATAATTGCAGAATTGAAATCCTTGTTGATTACATTACAAGCATCAATAGGTGAAGGAGGAAGTTGATTGCCAAGGATGTCAGTTTTGCAAGGCTCACAAGTTTCCATTTAAAAGTTCCAACAGACAAAGAACCATTTGTTTCGAACTTATACACACAGATCTAATGGGGCTGACAAAAACACCTAGTTACAATGGATGTAAATATGCTATGGTGCTAGTGGATGATTACACTCGATATACTTGGGTATATTTCCTAAAGGAGAAAAGTGAAGCTATACAAAAGTTTGTTATTTTCTCTGACATGGTGGAGAAGGAGTTTGATGCAAAAATCAAATTCTTGAGGAGTGACAATGGAGGTGAGTTCAACTCAACAGATTTCACAGCTTTTTGTCATGAAAAAGGGATCCAGAGGCAATTTACTTGTCGAGATACACTGCAGTAGAATGCAGTGGCTGAAAGGAAATTAGCTCATCTAACTTCAGTGAGCTTGTCATGGATACATGACAAAAATTTGCCTCGTGAATTATGGGTAGATGCAATTCAATGTGCTTGTCATGTAATCAACAAGTTGCCTCCATGGCCAGGCAAAGAGAAATCTCCATTTGAGCTGATCTATGGGGAAAAACCAACAATGGATTATTTTCGAGTCTATGGAGCCATCTGCTATGTACATGTCAGTTTGGGCATGTAGACTTGGGCATGTCAGTTTTGCAACAATAACTTCCTCCTTGGCAAACAACTTCCTCCTTCACCTATTTCTACAAAACTAACATCCTTGGCAAACAACTTCCTACTTTGTGGCATGCCAGACTTTGTAACATTTGATAGCCTACATGCCCAAGTCTGGCATGCCACAAAGTAGGACTATCAACTTGGTTGGTTCTTTTGACATACGCCTCTCCTGTAGATAAAACAAACAAAGAATCCTTCCTTTTTCCTTCCAATATGATGTCAGCATCAATATTTCTCACATCATTCAAGATTTTGATGCTATTGGGGCCAAAAAGAACATACTTGCCTAAGCTGGTGATTTGTGAGACAGAAATGAGATTTTTCTTCAAACTAGGAACATGATAGACATCACTTAGCTGAACTTCGTTGTTGCCAACAATGATCTTTACAGTTCCCTCCTTCACCATAGGATGTGTTGTGTTGTCAGCAGTGACTATGACTTTATCTCCATTGTAATGACGCATTTCAGAGAAACCTTGACTGTTCCCTGTTACATGATGTGAGCAACCAGAGTCTAAGATCTATTCCTTTTGGTAATCTATGTAATTTATTGGTATCTCCTTTTGTCCAGCCCTTCCATCTAAATGACTCAAACAAGTAATCTTCATTTTCTTCGTATGCTGCATTCACTTTAGAGAGTTTAGTTCTGCAATTTCTTGTGATATGACCCGGTCTTCCAGATCTGTAACATTTGACACTCTTTCTCTTCAATTCTGCCTCCTTGTTGTCCTGGCTATGTGTCTTCCCTTTGAAGAGGAGAACAGATTCAACCTCTTATGCGGGTGATGGTGAAGATTGTTGCAGAAGAGCTTCTTGATTTGTGAGAAAATTCTGTAACTCCTCCAATGATGGTTGATTGTTCCATCCTTGAAATGGACATGATAAATGGAGAATACTCCTTTTTCAAACCCCTGATGATTGT